>NC_069509.1:14230510-14530510 GCF_027579735.1 Bombina bombina | reverse complement strand
CTCCCTTTTCTTGTTTCCCACGATATTTTATCTGGTATTACTATATATTTTATTTTTTCCTTCCATAGAAACTCCTGCTTCAAGATCTTCCAGATGGGATAAAGGCCTTGCCAGTGACTTACCCAATTGTTCCCAAAGACCTTCTTCTTTCTCAAGTTTTATTCAAGTTTCTTCAGTGTTGGATTTTGATGTACTGTGTTATTCTTTTTGAACTGTTGGAATTTTGCTTTTTTATGTTCTTCTCCACGAGCAACAATAAGAAGAGGAATCGTACGTGTGTATTGGTCAGTTTATCATCTCCTTTGTTCTGATTGGTCAGTTATTTTTATACTGTTACAAGAAACTGCATTGACTTCATTGTTTTTTCTTTGTACTTATATATTTATTTCTGTATACTTTGAATTGCTGCATTGAGTAGTAAAGGAAAGAGAAAGCAGAATATTTGTCTCTGTGTCTTTAATACAATCTAGATTATTCTGTCACTTAATGTAGGATAATCATTTCTGTACACAGTGGTAACGGCGGTTTTTACTTCCTATAACAGGGAGTGCCCAGTGCTATCTAAAGGAGAAACCCAGAGAGGTACAAAGGGCAGCACATGATGTGTTTCACGGAGAGACCTTGCTCTATTCTGGAATATGGTTAATAATACATCTTCTATTTATATAAATTATACTATGGAATGTGTTATACGTAAAGTGGTAAATACATAATATTACCCATCTTACGTAGGTGACCATCAGACTATCACTAAATGATTGCTGCACTAGTTTAGTTACAAATAGTTCTACACCTTAATAATGACAGATGAGCTATACGGAAGGTTTATTACCATGTTATTTGTTCATGATCTATATCTTCCTTTTGTGATTGATAAATACACTTGTTTTAATTTTTATGCTCAAATGTAGATATTTCAATATACCTTGACATTGGGATTTCCAATTTATTTATATATTTTATATTATATTATTATTATATTATTATTATTATTATTATTATTATTTTTATATTATTTTATACTTTATTTTAAGACAGTATTATGCCTGTGTTTTGTCTGTATGTTTTAATGAGTTTTATATAGTATGTAACATTGAAATAAATAGGTAATTAACAGTAATTAAAATATAACATGGAACAGATTGAAAGTGGAGCGCTAAGTAACGCTCCCGCTCGAGCATTAACTGCGCTAGAACGTTTGGGTCTTGAGCTCGTTGGGTTGTGCTTGTATTATGAGTTGAAAGTAGACTGTTATCACTTGTTACTTGACAAATGCAAAAAGCTGATCTGAGAATATCACATACACGTTCAAGTATTACCCCATAGTAGTCAAATGGCGCTCGACTCTGGCCCTAAATAAATCTTTAACACTAATACTAGCACAATAAAAGAGTCTGAGTGCCTTAAAGGGACAGTTCACCCTAAATGTTCTCCCATTTAAATTGTTCCCAACGATCCATTTTACCTGCTGCAGTTGTTTACAAGTAGCTAATTTACCCCTATTTTGGCCTTTGAAATAGCTGATTTAGCTTGTGATTTCCCAACCTATACTGAATAATAATATAATATAAGGAGAGGCTGCACCTAATACAGAGGGATATAATGTATACAGGGATAATAATATAATATAAGGAGAGGCTGCACCTAATACAGAGGGATATAATGTATACAGGGATAATAATATAATATAAGGAGAGGCTGCACCTAATACAGAGGGATATAATGTATACAGGGATAATAATATAATATAAGGAGAGGCTGCACCTAATACAGAGGGATATAATGTATACAGGGATAATAATATAATATAAGGAGAGGTTGCTCCTAATACAGTGGGATGTAACATATACAGGGATTATAATATAAGGAGATGATGTACTTAATACAGAGGGATGTAATGTATACAGGGATAATAATATAATATAAGGAGAGGCTGCACCTAATACAGAGGGATGTAATGTATACAGGGATAATAATATAATATAATGAGAGGTTGCACCTAATACAGAGGGATGTAATGTATACAGGGATAATAATATAATATAAGGAGAGGTTGTACCTAATACAGAGGGATGTAATGTATACAGGGATAATAATATAATATAAGGAGAGGCTGCACCTAATACAGAGGGATGTAATGTATACAGGGAAAATAATATAATATAAGGAGAGGCTGCACCAAATACAGAGGGATGTAATGTATACAGGGATAATAATATAATATAAGGAGAGGCTGCACCTAATACAGAGGGATGTAATGTATACAGGGATAATAATATAATATAAGGAGAGGTTGTACCTAATACAGAGGGATGTAATGTATACAGGGATAATAATATAATATAAGGAGAGGCTGCACCTAATACAGAGGAATGTAATTTATACAGGGATAATAATATAATATAAGGAGAGGCTGCACCTAATACAGAGGGATGTAATGTATACAGGGAAAATAATATAATATAAGGAGAGGCTGCACCAAATACAGAGGGATGTAATGTATACAGGGATAATAATATAATATAAGGAGAGGCTGCACCTAATACAGAGGGATGTAATGTATACAGGGATAATAATATAATATAAGGAGAGGCTGCACCTAATACAGAGGGATGTAATGTATACAGGGATAATATTATAATATAAGGAGAGGCTGCACCTAATACAGAGGGATGTAATGTATACAGGGATAATAATATAATATAAGGAGAGGCCGCACCTAATACAGAGGGATGTAATGTATACAGGAATAATAATATAATATAAGGAGAGGCTGCACCTAATACAGAGGCACATCATGTATACAGGGATAATATAATATAAGGAGAGGCTGCACCTAATACAGAGGTATGTAATGTATACAGGGATAATAATATAATATAAGGAGAGGTTGTACCTAATACAGAGGGATGTAATGTATACAAGGATAATAATATAATATAAGGAGAGGCCGCACCTAATACAGAGGGATGTAATGTATACAGGGAAAATAATATAATATAAGGAGAGGCTGCACCAAATACAGAGGGATGTAATGTATACAGGGATAATAATATAATATAAGGAGAGGCTGCACCTAATACAGAGGGACATAATGTATACAGGGATAATAATATAATATAAGGAGAGGTTGCACCTAATACAGAGGGATGTAATGTATACAGGGATAATAATATAATATAAGGAGAGGCTGCACCTAATACAGAGGGATGTAATGTATACAGGGATAATAATATAATATAAGGAGAGGTTGCACCTAATACAGAGGGATGTAATGTATACAGGGATAATAATATAATATAAGGAGAGGTTGCACCTAACACAGAGGGATGTAATGTATACAGGGATAATAATATAATATAAGGAGAGGCCGCACCTAATACAGAGGGATGTACTGTATACAGGAATGTAACATATACAGGGATAATAATATAATATAAGGAGATGATGCACCTAAAACAGAGGGATGTAATGTATACAGGGATAATATTATAATATAAGGAGAGGCCGCACCTAATACAGAGGGATGTAATGTATACAGGGATAATAATATAATATAAGGAGAGGCTGCACCTAATACAGAGGGATGTAATGTATACAGGGATAATATTATAATATAAGGAGAGGCCGCACCTAATACAGAGGGATGTAATGTATACAGGGATAATATAATATAAGGAGAGGCTGCACCTAATACAGAGGTATGTAATGTATACAGGGATAATAATATAATATAAGGAGAGGTTGTACCTAATACAGAGGGATGTAATGTATACAGGGATAATAATATAATATAAGGAGAGGCTGCACCTAATACAGAGGTATGTAATGTATACAGAGATAATAATATAATATAAGGAGAGGTTGTACCTAATACAGAGGGATGTAATGTATACAGGGGTTATAATATAATATAAGGAGAGGCTGCACCTAATACAGAGGGATGTAATGTATACAGGGATAATAATATAATATAAGGAGAGGCTGCACCTAATACAGAGGGATATAATGTATACAGGGATAATAATATAATATAAGGAGAGGCTGCACCTAATACAGAGGGATGTAATGTATACAGGGATAATAATATAATATAAGGAGAGGTTGTACCTAATACAGAGGGATGTAATGTATACAAGGATAATAATATAATATAAGGAGAGGCCGCACCTAATACAGAGGGATGTAATGTATACAGGGATAATAATATAATATAATGAGAGGTTGCACCTAATACAGAGGGATGTAATGTATACAAGGATAATATTATAATATAAGGAGAGGCCGCACCTAATACAGAGGGATGTAATGTATACAGGGATAATAATATAATATAAGGAGAGGCTGCACCTAATACAGAGGGATGTAATGTATACAGGGATAATATTATAATATAAGGAGAGGCCGCACCTAATACAGAGGGATGTAATGTATACAGGAATAATAATATAATATAAGGAGAGGCTGCACCTAATACAGAGGGATATAATGTATACAGGGATAATAATATAATATAAGGAGAGGCTGCACCTAATACAGAGGGATGTAATGTATACAGGGATAATAATATAATATAAGGTGAGGCTGCACCTAATACAGAGGGATGTAATGTATACAGGGATAATAATATAATATAAGGAGAGGCTGCACCTAATACAGAGGTATGTAATGTATACAGGGATAATAATATAATATAAGGAGAGGTTGTACCTAATACAGAGGGATGTAATGTATACAAGGATAATAATATAATATAAGGAGAGGCCGCACCTAATACAGAGGGATGTAATGTATACAGGGATAATAATATAATATAATGAGAGGTTGCACCTAATACAGAGGGATGTAATGTATACAGGGATAATAATATAATATAAGGAGAGGCTGCACCTAATACAGAGGGATGTAATGTATACAGGGATAATAATATAATATAATGAGAGGTTGTACCTAATACAGAGGGATGTAATGTATACAGGGATAATAATATAATATAAGGAGAGGCTGCACCTAATACAGAGGGATATAATGTATACAGGGATAATAATATAATATAAGGAGAGGCTGCACCTAATACAGAGGGATGTAATGTATACAAGGATAATAATATAATATAAGGAGAGGCTGCACCTAATACAGAGGGATGTAATGTATACAGGGATAATAATATAATATAAGGAGAGGTTGTACCTAATACAGAGGGATGTAATGTATACAGGGATAATAATATAAGGAGAGGTTGCACCTAATACAGAGGGATGTAATGTATACAGGGATAATAATATAATATAAGGAGAGGTTGTACCTAATACAGAGGGATGTAATGTATACAGGGATAATGGTAGTGGAGGTCCCTCTAGTGGGTCTGTAACAAAATTAAGGGTTTACCAACTTGAAGTCTGGAGTAATGCTAAATGTGTTGTTACAATGTTGCAAGTGGGAAGGAGGTGTCTGTTTTCTTACCTTTATAGGGTCCTGCAACAGTGAGATCAGCCTCTTTCGGTTTCCAGACTTCAAGGAGAAGGTTTCCCCGCCCACCCGTCCCTGGAAGAGGAGATTGGCGGCTACGATGCGGCTGTTAGGGTGAGTTGGCTCGGCAGGGGTGGGTTTAATTGAGCTAGCCTTCAGTAAGACCGAGCCTTTAATGTAGCTAGCCACCCCTGAAGTTGAGTTGTACGATTCGGCTGGCAGGGGGTGCCTTACTGGGCTGGTTGGATATGCCTCAGCAGGCGGGTGGTCAATGCCCTGGGGAGCGGGCACAAGGAGAGAAGAGTGATGGTCCTGGGAAAAGGGAGGGGTTATGCCTGCCAGGCGCCGGCCTGGGGGTCCTCTCCCTCGCAATTGGACCGAAGACCTCTGAACATCACAGCTCTCTCTGAGTGCCATGGGGCGTGACAGCCGGGTGTCACGCTGCAGGTATCGAAAGGGGCCTTGACCATCTGCTAATAGGGGCTAGGTTAGGGTGAGATGCCGCCAACGTTGAGGATTACGAACTTGTTGCCAAGTTTCGTTGATAGGTTGATCAAGTGCCTAAGGGTAATTGGAATGACTCTTAGGCACAAGTTAAAGCGTTTATTTAATAAACGTGAACCGTGACCGGTTCTTTCTCCCAAACAAATGTGTGGTGTCTTATTTACTAGATAAGGTATTAGACAGTAAGAAGGACGGAATAGATGGTTTAAACCTTATAATATAATATAAGGAGAGGTTGTACCTAATACAGAGGGATGTAATGTATACAGGGATAATAATATAATATAAGGAGAGGTTGTACCTAATACAGAGGGATGTAATGTATACAGGGATAATAATATAATATAAGGAGATGTTGCACCTAATACAGAGGGATGTAATGTATACAGGGATAATAATATAATATAAGGAGAGGCTGCACCTAATACAGAGGGATGTAATGTATACAGGGGATAATAATATAATATAATGAGAGGCTGCACCTAATACAGAGGGATGTAATGTATACAGGGATAATAATATAATATAAGGAG
The DNA here is from genome assembly GCF_027579735.1 of Bombina bombina. NCBI lineage: Eukaryota > Metazoa > Chordata > Amphibia > Anura > Bombinatoridae > Bombina > Bombina bombina. The sequence goes on along the minus strand of NC_069509.1, from coordinate 14,524,004 downwards.
AGGCTGCACCTAATACAGAGGGATGTACTGTATACAGGGGTTATAATATAATATAAGGAGAGGCTGCACCTAATACAGAGGGATGTACTGTATACAGGGGTTATAATATAATATAAGGAGAGGCTGCACCTAATACAGAGGGATGTAATGTATACAGGGATAATAATATAATATAATGAGAGGCTGCACCTAATACAGAGGGATATAATGTATACAGGGATAATAATATAATATAAGGAGAGGTTGTACCTAATACAGAGGGATGTAATGTATACAGGGATAATAATATAATATAAGGAGAGGTTGCACCTAATACAGAGGGATGTAATGTATACAGGGATAATAATATAATATAAGGAGAGGCTGCACCTAATACAGAAGGATGTAATGTATACAGGGATAATAATATAATATAAGGAGATGCTGCACCTAATACAGAGGGATGTAATGTATACAGGGATAATAATATAATATAAGGAGAGGCTGCACCTAATACAGAGGGATGTAATGTATACAGGGGATAATAATATAATATAAGGAGAGGCTGCACCTAATACAGAGGGATATAATGTATACAGGGATAATAATATAATATAAGGAGAGGCTGCACCTAATACAGAGGGATGTAATGTATACAGGGATAATAATATAATATAAGGAGAGGCTGCACCTAATACAGAGGGATATAATGTATACAGGGATAATAATATAATATAAGGAGAGGCTGTACCTAATACAGAGGGATATAATGTATACAGGGATAATAATATAATATAAGGAGAGGCTGCACCTAATACAGAGGGATATAATGTATACAGGGATAATAATATAATATAAGGAGAGGCTGCACCTAATACAGAGGGATATAATGTATACAGGGATAATAATATAATATAAGGAGAGGTTGTACCTAATACAGAGGGATGTAATGTATACAGGGATAATAATATAATATAAGGAGAGGCTGCACATAATACAGAGGGATGTTATGTATACAGGGATAATAATATAATATAAGGAGAGGTTGCACCTAATACAGAGGGATGTAATGTATACAGGGATAATAATATAATATAAGGAGAGGTTGCACCTAATACAGAGGGATGTAATATATACAGGGATAATAATATAATATAAGGAGAGGTTGCACCTAATACAGAGGGATGTAATGTATACAGGGATAATAATATAATATAAGGAGAGGTTGCACCTAATACAGAGGGATGTAATGTATACAGGGATAATAATATAATATAAGGAGAGGTTGCACCTAATACAGAGGGATGTAATATATACAGGGATAATAATATAATATAAGGAGAGGTTGCACCTAATACAGAGGGATGTAATGTATACAAGGATAATAATATAATATAAGGAGAGGTTGCACCTAATACAGAGGGATGTAATGTATACAGGGATAATAATATAATATAAGGAGAGGTTGCACCTAATACAGAGGGATGTAATGTATACAGGGATAATAATATAATATAAGGAGAAGTTGTACCTAATACAGAGGGATGAAATATATACAGGGATAATAATATAATATAAGGAGAGGCCGCACCTAATACAGAGGGATGTAATGTATACAGGGATAATAATATAATATAAGGAGAGGTTGCACCTAATACAGAGGGATGTAATGTATACAGGGATAATAATATAATATAAGGAGAGGCTGCACCTAATACAGAGGGATGTAACATATACAGGGATAATAATATAATATAAGGAGAGGCTGCACCTAATACAGAGGGATGTAACATATACAGGGATAATAATATAATATAAGGAGAGGCTGCACCTAATACAGAGGGATGTAATGTATACAGGGGATAATAATATAATATAAGGAGAGGTTGCACCTAATACAGAGGGATGTAATGTATACAGGGATAATAATATAATATAAGGAGAGGTTGCACCTAATACAGAGGGATGTAATGAATACAGGGATAATAATATAATATAAGGAGAGGCTGCATATAATACAGAGGGATGTAATGTATACAGGGATAATAATATAATATAAGGAGAGGCTGCACCTAATACAGAGGGATGTAATGTATACAGGGATAATAATATAATATAAGGAGAGGCCGCACCTAATACAGAGGGATGTAATGTATACAGGGATAATAATATAATATAAGGAGATGCTGCACCTAATACAGAGGAATGTAATTTATACAGGGATAATAATATAATATAAGGAGAGGCTGCACCTAATACAGAGGGATGTAATGTATACAGGGATAATAATATAATATAATGAGAGGTTGCACCTAATACAGAGGGATGTAATGTATACAGGGATAATAATATAATATAAGGAGAGGCTGCACCTAATACAGAGGGATGTAATGTATACAGGGATAATAATATAATATAAGGAGAGGCTGCACCTAATACAGAGGGATGTAATGTATACAGAGATAATAATATAAGGAGAGGTTGTACCTAATACAGAGGGATGTAATGTATACAGAGATAATAATATAAGGAGAGGTTGTACCTAATACAGAGGGATGTAATGTATACAGGGATAATAATATAATATAAGGAGAGGCCGCACCTAATACAGAGGGATGTAATGTATACAGGGATAATAATATAATATAATGAGAGGTTGTACCTAATACAGAGGGATGTAATGTATACAGGGATAATAATATAATATAAGGAGAGGTTGCAGCTAATACAGAGGGATGTAATGTATACAGGGATAATAATATAATATAAGGAGAGGCTGCACCTAATACAGAGGGATGTAATGTATACAGGGATAATAATATAATATAAGGAGAGGCTGCACCTAATACAGAGGGATGTAATGTATACAGGGATAATAATATAATATAAGGAGAGGTTGCACCTAACACAGAGGGATGTAATGTATACAGGGATAATAATATAATATAAGGAGAGGCTGCACCTAATACAGAGGGATGTAATGTATACAGGGATAATAATATAATATAAGGAGAGGCTGCACCTAATACAGAGGGATGTAATGTATACAGGGATAATAATATAATATAAGGAGAGGTTGCACCTAATACAGAGGGATGTAATGTATACAGAGATAATAATATAATGAGAGGTTGCACCTAATACAGAGGGATGTAATGTATACAGGGATAATAATATAATATAAGGAGAGGCTGCACATAATACAGAGGGATGTAATGTATACAGGGATAATAATATAATATAAGGAGAGGTTGCACCTAATACAGAGGGATGTAATGTATACAGAGATAATAATATAATATAAGGAGAGGCTGCACCTAATACAGAGGGATGTAATGTATACAGGGATAATAATATAATATAAGGAGAGGCTGCACCTAATACAGAGGGATGTAATGTATACAGGGATAATAATATAATATAAGGAGAGGCTGTACCTAATACAGAGGGATGTAATGTATACAGGGATAATAATATAATATAAGGAGAGGTTGCACCTAATACAGAGGGATGTAATGTATACAGGGATAATAATATAATATAAGGAGAGGCTGCACCTAATACAGAGGGATGTAATGTATACAGGGATAATAATATAATATAAGGAGATGTTGCACCTAATACAGAGGGATATAATGTATACAGGGATAATAATATAATATAAGGAGATGTTGCACCTAATACAGAGGGATATAATGTATACAGGGATAATAATATAATATAAGGAGAGGCTGCACCTAATACAGAGGGATGTAATGTATACAGGGATAATAATATAATATAAGGAGAGGTTGCACCTAATACAGAGGTATGTAATGTATACAGGGATAATAATATAATATAAGGAGAGGCTGCACCTAATACAGAGGGATGTAATGTATACAGGGGATAATAATATAATATAAGGAGAGGTTGCACCTAATACAGAGGGATGTAATGTATACAAGGATAATAATATAATATAAGGAGAGGCCGCACCTAATACAGAGGGATGTAATGTATACAGGGATAATAATATAATATAATGAGAGGTTGTACCTAATACAGAGGGATGTAATGTATACAGGGATAATAATATAATATAATGAGAGGTTGCACCTAATACAGAGGGATGTAATGTATACAGGGATAATAATATAATATAAGGAGAGGCTGCACCTAATACAGAGGGATGTTATGTATACAGGGATAATAATATAATATAAGGAGAGGCTGCACCTAATACAGAGGGATGTAATGTATACAGGGGATAATAATATAATATAATGAGAGGCTGCACCTAATACAGAGGGATGTAATGTATACAGGGATAATAATATAATATAAGGAGAGGCTGCACCTAATACAGAGGGATGTACTGTATACAGGGGTTATAATATAATATAAGGAGAGGCTGCACCTAATACAGAGGGATGTAATGTATACAGGGATAATAATATAATATAAGGAGAGGCTGCACCTAATACAGAGGGATGTAATGTATACAGGGGATAATAATATAATATAAGGAGAGGTTGCACCTAATACAGAGGGATGTAATGTATACAGGGGTTATAATATAATACAAGGAGAGGCTGCACCTAATACAGAGGGACGTAATGTATACAGGGATAATAATATAATATAATGAGAGGCTGCACCTAATACAGAGGGATATAATGTATACAGGGATAATAATATAATATAAGGAGAGGCTGCACCTAATACAGAGGGATGTAATGTATACAGGGATAATAATATAATATAAGGAGAGGCTGCACCTAATACAGAGGGATATAATGTATACAGGGGATAATAATATAATATAAGGAGAGGCTGCACCTAATACAGAGGGATATAATGTATACAGGGATAATAATATAATATAAGGAGAGGCTGCACCTAATACAGAGGGATATAATGTATACAGGGATAATAATATAATATAAGGAGAGGCTGTACCTAATACAGAGGGATGTAATGTATACAGGGATAATAATATAATATAAGGAGAGGCTGCACCTAATACAGAGGGATATAATGTATACAGGGATAATAATATAATATAATGAGAGGTTGCACCTAATACAGAGGGATGTAATGTATACAGGGATAATAATATAATATAAGGAGAGGTTGCACCTAATACAGAGGGATGTAATGTATACAGGGATAATAATATAATATAAGGAGAGGTTGTACCTAATACAGAGGGATGTAATGTATACAGGGATAATAATATAATATAAGGAGAGGCTGCACATAATACAGAGGGATGTAATGTATACAGGGATAATAATATAATATAAGGAGAGGTTGCACCTAATACAGAGGGATGTAATGTATACAGGGATAATAATATAATATAAGGAGAGGTTGCACCTAATACAGAGGGATGTAATATATACAGGGATAATAATATAATATAAGGAGAGGTTGCACCTAATACAGAGGGATGTAATGTATACAGGGATAATAATATAATATAAGGAGAGGTTGCACCTAATACAGAGGGATGTAATGTATACAGGGATAATAATATAATATAAGGAGAGGTTGCACCTAATACAGAGGGATGTAATATATACAGGGATAATAATATAATATAAGGAGAGGTTGCACCTAATACAGAGGGATGTAATGTATACAAGGATAATAATATAATATAAGGAGAGGTTGCACCTAATACAGAGGGATGTAATGTATACAGGGATAATAATATAATATAAGGAGAGGTTGCACCTAATACAGAGGGATGTAATGTATACAGGGATAATAATATAATATAAGGAGAAGTTGTACCTAATACAGAGGGATGTAATATATACAGGGATAATAATATAATATAAGGAGAGGCCGCACCTAATACAGAGGGATGTAATGTATACAGGGATAATAATATAATATAAGGAGAGGTTGCACCTAATACAGAGGGATGTAATGTATACAGGGATAATAATATAATATAAGGAGAGGCTGCACCTAATACAGAGGGATGTAAAATATACAGGGATAATAATATAATATAAGGAGAGGCTGCACCTAATACAGAGGGATGTAACATATACAGGGATAATAATATAATATAAGGAGAGGTTGCACCTAATACAGAGGGATGTAATGTATACAGGGATAATAATATAATATAAGGAGAGGCTGCACCTAATACAGAGGGATGTAATGTATACAGGGGATAATAATATAATATAAGGATAGGTTGCACCTAATACAGAGGGATGTAATGTATACAGGGATAATAATATAATATAAGGAGAGGTTGCACCTAATACAGAGGGATGTAATGAATACAGGGATAATAATATAATATAAGGAGAGGCTGCATATAATACAGAGGGATGTAATGTATACAGGGATAATAATATAATATAAGGAGAGGCTGCACCTAATACAGAGGGATGTAATGTATACAGGGATAATAATATAATATAAGGAGAGGCCGCACCTAATACAGAGGGATGTAATGTATACAGGGATAATAATATAATATAAGGAGAGGTTGCACCTAATACAGAGGGATGTAATGTATACAGGGATAATAATATAATATAAGGAGATGCTGCACCTAATACAGAGGAATGTAATTTATACAGGGATAATAATATAATATAAGGAGAGGCTGCACCTAATACAGAGGGATGTAATGTATACAGGGATAATAATATAATATAATGAGAGGTTGCACCTAATACAGAGGGATGTAATGTATACAGGGATAATAATATAATATAATGAGAGGTTGCACCTAATACAGAGGGATGTAATGTATACAGGGATAATAATATAATATAAGGAGAGGCTGCACCTAATACAGAGGGATGTAATGTATACAGGGATAATAATATAATATAAGGAGAGGTTGCACCTAATACAGAGGGATGTAATGTATACAGGGATAATAATATAATATAATGAGAGGTTGCACCTAATACAGAGGGATGTAATGTATACAGGGATAATAATATAATATAAGGAGAGGCTGCACCTAATACAGAGGGATGTAATGTATACAGGGATAATAATATAATATAAGGAGAGGCTGCACCTAATACAGAGGGATGTAATGTATACAGAGATAATAATATAAGGAGAGGTTGTACCTAATACAGAGGGATGTAATGTATACAGAGATAATAATATAAGGAGAGGTTGTACCTAATACAGAGGGATGTAATGTATACAGGGATAATAATATAATATAAGGAGAGGCCGCACCTAATACAGAGGGATGTAATGTATACAGGGATAATAATATAATATAATGAGAGGTTGTACCTAATACAGAGGGATGTAATGTATACAGGGATAATAATATAATATAAGGAGAGGCTGCACCTAATACAGAGGGATGTAATGTATACAGGGATAATAATATAATATAAGGAGAGGCTGCACCTAATACAGAGGGATGTTATGTATACAGGGATAATAATATAATATAAGGAGATGTTGCACCTAATACAGAGGGATGTAATGTATACAGGGATAATAATATAATATAAGGAGAGGCTGCACCTAATACAGAGGGATGTAATGTATACAGGGGATAATAATATAATATAATGAGAGGCTGCACCTAATACAGAGGGATGTAATGTATACAGGGATAATAATATAATATAAGGAGAGGCTGCACCTAATACAGAGGGATGTACTGTATACAGGGGTTATAATATAATATAAGGAGAGGCTGCACCTAATACAGAGGGATGTAATGTATACAGGGATAATAATATAATATAAGGAGAGGCTGCACCTAATACAGAGGGATGTAATGTATACAGGGGATAATAATATAATATAAGGAGAGGTTGCACCTAATACAGAGGGATGTAATGTATACAGGGGTTATAATATAATACAAGGAGAGGCTGCACCTAATACAGAGGGACGTAATGTATACAGGGATAATAATATAATATAATGAGAGGCTGCACCTAATACAGAGGGATATAATGTATACAGGGATAATAATATAATATAAGGAGAGGCTGCACCTAATACAGAGGGATGTAATGTATACAGGGGATAATAATATAATATAAGGAGAGGCTGCACCTAATACAGAGGGATATAATGTATACAGGGATAATAATATAATATAAGGAGAGGCTGCACCTAATACAGAGGGATGTAATGTATACAGGGATAATAATATAATATAAGGAGAGGCTGCACCTAATACAGAGGGATATAATGTATACAGGGATAATAATATAATATAAGGAGAGGCTGTACCTAATACAGAGGGATGTAATGTATACAGGGATAATAATATAATATAAGGAGAGGCTGCACCTAATACAGAGGGATATAATGTATACAGGGATAATAATATAATATAATGAGAGGTTGCACCTAATACAGAGGGATGTAATGTATACAGGGATAATAATATAATATAAGGAGAGGTTGCACCTAATACAGAGGGATGTAATGTATACAGGGATAATAATATAATATAAGGAGAGGTTGTACCTAATACAGAGGGATGTAATGTATACAGGGATAATAATATAATATAAGGAGAGGCTGCACATAATACAGAGGGATGTAATGTATACAGGGATAATAATATAATATAAGGAGAGGTTGCACCTAATACAGAGGGATGTAATGTATACAGGGATAATAATATAATATAAGGAGAGGTTGCACCTAATACAGAGGGATGTAATATATACAGGGATAATAATATAATATAAGGAGAGGTTGCACCTAATACAGAGGGATGTAATGTATACAGGGATAATAATATAATATAAGGAGAGGTTGCACCTAATACAGAGGGATGTAATGTATACAGGGATAATAATATAATATAAGGAGAGGTTGCACCTAATACAGAGGGATGTAATATATACAGGGATAATAATATAATATAAGGAGAGGTTGCACCTAATACAGAGGGATGTAATGTATACAAGGATAATAATATAATATAAGGAGAGGTTGCACCTAATACAGAGGGATGTAATGTATACAGGGATAATAATATAATATAAGGAGAGGTTGCACCTAATACAGAGGGATGTAATGTATACAGGGATAATAATATAATATAAGGAGAAGTTGTACCTAATACAGAGGGATGTAATATATACAGGAATAATAATATAATATAAGGAGAGGCTGCACCTAATACAGAGGGATGTAATGTATACAGGGATAATAATATAATATAAGGAGAGGTTGCACCTAATACAGAGGGATGTAATGTATACAGGGATAATAATATAATATAAGGAGAGGCTGCACCTAATACAGAGGGATGTAAAATATACAGGGATAATAATATAATATAAGGAGAGGCTGCACCTAATACAGAGGGATGTAACATATACAGGGATAATAATATAATATAAGGAGAGGTTGCACCTAATACAGAGGGATGTAATGTATACAGGGATAATAATATAATATAAGGAGAGGCTGCACCTAATACAGAGGGATGTAATGTATACAGGGGATAATAATATAATATAAGGATAGGTTGCACCTAATACAGAGGGATGTAATGTATACAGGGATAATAATATAATATAAGGAGAGGTTGCACCTAATACAGAGGGATGTAATGAATACAGGGATAATAATATAATATAAGGAGAGGCTGCATATAATACAGAGGGATGTAATGTATACAGGGATAATAATATAATATAAGGAGAGGCTGCACCTAATACAGAGGGATGTAATGTATACAGGGATAATAATATAATATAAGGAGAGGCCGCACCTAATACAGAGGGATGTAATGTATACAGGGATAATAATATAATATAAGGAGAGGTTGCACCTAATACAGAGGGATGTAATGTATACAGGGATAATAATATAATATAAGGAGATGCTGCACCTAATACAGAGGAATGTAATTTATACAGGGATAATAATATAATATAAGGAGAGGCTGCACCTAATACAGAGGGATGTAATGTATACAGGGATAATAATATAATATAATGAGAGGTTGCACCTAATACAGAGGGATGTAATGTATACAGGGATAATAATATAATATAATGAGAGGTTGCACCTAATACAGAGGGATGTAATGTATACAGGGATAATAATATAATATAAGGAGAGGCTGCACCTAATACAGAGGGATGTAATGTATACAGGGATAATAATATAATATAAGGAGAGGTTGCACCTAATACAGAGGGATGTAATGTATACAGGGATAATAATATAATATAATGAGAGGTTGCACCTAATACAGAGGGATGTAATGTATACAGGGATAATAATATAATATAAGGAGAGGCTGCACCTAATACAGAGGGATGTAATGTATACAGGGATAATAATATAATATAAGGAGAGGCTGCACCTAATACAGAGGGATGTAATGTATACAGAGATAATAATATAAGGAGAGGTTGTACCTAATACAGAGGGATGTAATGTATACAGAGATAATAATATAAGGAGAGGTTGTACCTAATACAGAGGGATGTAATGTATACAGGGATAATAATATAATATAAGGAGAGGCCGCACCTAATACAGAGGGATGTAATGTATACAGGGATAATAATATAATATAATGAGAGGTTGTACCTAATACAGAGGGATGTAATGTATACAGGGATAATAATATAATATAAGGAGAGGCTGCACCTAATACAGAGGGATGTAATGTATACAGGGATAATAATATAATATAAGGAGAGGTTGCAGCTAATACAGAGGGATGTAATGTATACAGGGATAATAATATAATATAAGGAGAGGCTGCACCTAATACAGAGGGATGTAATGTATACAGAGATAATAATATAAGGAGAGGTTGCACCTAATACAGAGGGATGTAATGTATACAGAGATAATAATATAAGGAGAGGTTGTACCTAATACAGAGGGATGTAATGTATACAGGGATAATAATATAATATAAGGAGAGGCCGCACCTAATACAGAGGGATGTAATGTATACAGGGATAATAATATAATATAATGAGAGGTTGTACCTAATACAGAGGGATGTAATGTATACAGGGATAATAATATAATATAAGGAGAGGCTGCACCTAATACAGAGGGATGTAATGTATACAGGGATAATAATATAATATAAGGAGAGGTTGCAGCTAATACAGAGGGATGTAATGTATACAGGGATAATAATATAATATAAGGAGAGGCTGCACCTAATACAGAGGGATGTAATGTATACAGGGATAATAATATAATATAAGGAGAGGCCACACCTAATACAGAGGGATGTAATGTATACAGAGATAATAATATAATATAAGGAGAGGCTGCACCTAATACAGAGGGATGTAATGTATACAGGGATAATAATATAATATAAGTAGAGGCTGCACCTAATACAGAGGCACATAACTTATACGGGGTGTAATAATATAATTGTGTAATATAAGGAGACACATGCACGCTACTACCTAGGTATGCTTTCAAAAAAAGGAGCAACTTGTCTATAATGGGGACAAAGAGATTGGATCTCATCTGCTGTCTCTATGGAACCTCCAATAACTCTAACTTTTTGCTGTTACAACAGGTCAGTTTAGTGACTACGCGCTCAGCACTTAATGATAAAACAACAGGTCAGTTTAGTGACTACGCGCTCAGCACTTAATGATAAAACAACAGGTCAGTTTAGTGAATATGCGCTCAGCACTTAATGATAAAACAACAGGTCAGTTTATTGACTACGCTCTCAGCACTTAATGATAAAACAACAGGTCAGTTTAGTGACTACGCGCTCAGCACTTAATGATAAAACAACAGGTCAGTTTAGTGACTACGCTCTCAGCACTTAATGATAAAACAACAGGTCAGTTTAGTGACTACGCGCTCAGCACTTAATGATAAAACACAGGTCAGTTTAGTGACTACGCGCTCAGTACTTAATGATAAAACAACAGGTCAGTTTAGTGACTACATGCTCAGCACTTAATGATAAAACAACAGGTCAGTTTAGTGACTACGCTCTCAGCACTTAATGATAAAACAACAGGTCAGTTTAGTGACTACGCGCTCAGCACTTAATGATAAAACACAGGTCAGTTTAGTGACTACGCGCTCAGTACTTAATGATAAAACACAGGTCAGTTTAGTGAATATGCGCTCAGCACTTAATGATAAAACAACAGGTCAGTTTAGTGAATATGCGCTCAGCACTTAATGATAAAACAACAGGTCAGTTTAGTGAATTCGCGCTCAGCACATAATGATAAAACACAGGTCAGTTTAGTGAATACGCGCTCAGCACTTAATGATAAAACAACAGGTCAGTTTAGTGAATATGCGCTCAGCACTTAATGATAAAACAACAGGTCAGTTTAGTGAATTCGCGCTCAGCACATAATGATAAAACACAGGTCAGTTTAGTAACTACGCGCTCAGCACTTAATGATAAAACAACAGGTCAGTTTAGTGAATACGCACTCAGCACTTAATGATAAAACAACAGGTCAGTTTAGTGACTACGCGCTCAGCACTTAATGATAAAACAACAGGTCAGTTTAGTGAATACGCGCTCAGCACTTAATGATAAAACAACAGGTCAGTTTAGTGAATATGCGCTCAGCAGTTAATGATAAAACAACAGGTCAGTTTAGTGACTACGCGCTCAGCACTTAATGATAAAACAACAGGTCAGTTTAGTGAATACGCGCTCAGCACTTAATGATAAAACAACAGGTCAGTTTAGTGAATACTCGCACAGCACTTAATGATAAAACAACAGGTCAGTTTAGTGACTACGTGCTCAGCACTTAATGATAAAACAACAGGTCAGTTTAGTGACTACACGCTCAGCACTTAATGATAAAACAACAGGTCAGTTTAGTGACTACACGCACAGCACTTAATGATAAAACAACAGGTCAGTTTAGTGACTACTCGCACAGCACTTAATGATAAAACAACAGGTCAGTTTAGTGACTACACGCTCAGCACTTAATGATAAAACAACAGGTCAGTTTAGTGAATACGCGCTCAGCACTTAATGATAAAACAACAGGTCAGTTTAGTGAATATGCGCTCAGCACTTAATGATAAAACAACAGGTCAGTTTAGTGAATATGCGCACAGCACTTAATGATAAAACAACAGGTCAGTTTAGTGAATACGCGCTCAGCACTTAATGATAAAACAACAGGTCAGTTTAGTGAATACGCGCACAGCACTTAATGATAAAACAACAGGTCAATTTAGTGACTACGCGCTCAGCACTTAATGATAAAACAACAGGTCAGTTTAGTGAATTCGCGCTCAGTACTTAATGATAAAACAAGAGGTCAGTTTAGTGACTACGCGCTCAGCACTTAATGATAAAACAACAGGTCAGTTTAGTGAATACGCGCTCAGTACTTAATGATAAAACAACAGGTCAGTTTAGTGAATACGCGCACAGCACTTAATGATAAAACAACAGGTCAGTTTAGTGAATACGCGCACAGCACTTAATGATAAAACAACAGGTCAGTTTAGTGAATATGCGCTCAGCACTTAATGATAAAACAACAGGTCAGTTTAGTGACTACGCGCTCAGCACTTAATGATAAAACAACAGGTCAGTTTAGTGACTACGTGCTCAGCTCTTAATGATAAAACAACAGGTCAGTTTAGTGACTACGCTCTCAGCACTTAATGATAAAACAAGAGTTCAGTTTAGTGACTACGCGCACAGCACTTAATGATAAAACAACAGGTCAGTTTAGTCACTACGCGCTCAGCACTTAATGATAGAACAACAGGTCAGTTTAGTGAATATGCGCACAGCACTTAATGATAAAACAACAGGTCAGTTTAGTGAATACGCACTCAGCACTTAATGATAAAACAACAGGTCAGTTTAGTGAATACACGCTCAGCATTTAATGATAAAACTAAAGGTGATTTTACTGACTACGCGCTCAGCATTTAATGATAAAACAACAGGTCAGTTTAGTGAATACGCGCTCAGCATTTAATGATAAAACTAAAGGTGAGTTTAGTGACTACGCGCTCAGCATTTAATGATAAAACAACAGGTCAGTTTAGTGAATACGTGCACAGCACTTAATGATAAAACAACAGGTCAGTTTAGTGAATATGCGCTCAGCACTTAATGATAAAACAACAGGTCAGTTTAGTGAATACACGCTCAGCACTTAATGATAAAACAACAGGTCAGTTTAGTAAATACACGCTCAGCACTTAATGATAAAATAACAGGTCAGTTTAGTGAATACGCGCTCAGAACTTAATGATAAAACAACAGGTCAGTTTAGTGAATATGTGCTCAGCACTTAATGATAAAACAACAGGTCAGTTTAGTGAATATGCGCTCAGCACTTAATGATAAAACAACAGGTCAGTTTAGTGAATACGCGCACAGCACTTAATGATAAAACAACAGGTCAGTTTAGTGAATACTCGCACAGCACTTAATGATAAAACAACAGGTCAGTTTAGTGACTACATGCTCAGCACTTAATGATAAAACAACAGGTCAGTTAAGTGAATACGCGCTTAGCATTTAATGATAAAACAAGAGGTCAGTTTAGTGAATATGCGCTCAGCACTTAATGATAAAACAACAGGTCAGTTTAGTGAATACGCGCACAGCACTTAATGATAAAACAACAGGTCAGTTTAGTGACTACGCGCTCAGCACTTAATGATAAAACAACAGGTCAGTTTAGTGAATACGCGCTCAGCACTTAATGATAAAACAACAGGTCAGTTTAGTGAATACGCGCACAGCACTTAATGATAAAACAACAGGTCAGTTTAGTGACTACGCGCTCAGCACTTAATGATAAAACAACAGGTCAGTTTAGTGACTACGTGCTCAGCTCTTAATGATAAAACAACAGGTCAGTTTAGTGACTACGCTCTCAGCACTTAATGATAAAACAAGAGTTCAGTTTAGTGACTACGCGCACAGCACTTAATGATAAAACAACAGGTCAGTTTAGTCACTACGCGTTCAGCACTTAATGATAGAACAACAGGTCAGTTTAGTGAATATGCGCACAGCACTTAATGATAAAACAACAGGTCAGTTTAGTGAATACGCACTCAGCACTTAATGATAAAACAACAGGTCAGTTTAGTGAATACGCGCTCAGCATTTAATGATAAAACTAAAGGTGAGTTTAGTGACTACGCGCTCAGCATTTAATGATAAAACAACAGGTCAGTTTAGTGAATACGCGCACAGCACTTAATGATAAAACAACAGGTCAGTTTAGTGAATATGCGCTCAGCACTTAATGATAAAACAACAGGTCAGTTTAGTGAATACACGCTCAGCACTTAATGATAAAACAACAGGTCAGTTTAGTGAATACACGCTCAGCACTTAATGATAAAATAACAGGTCAGTTTAGTGAATACGCTCTCAGCACTTAATGATAAAACAACAGGTCAGTTTAGTGAATATGTGCTCAGCACTTAAAGATAAAACAACAGGTCAGTTTAGTGAATATGCGCTCAGCACTTAATGATAAAACAACAGGTCAGTTTAGTGAATACGCGCACAGCACTTAATGATAAAACAACAGGTCAGTTTAGTGACTACATGCTCAGCACTTAATGATAAAACAACAGGTCAGTTTAGTGAATACGCGCACAGCACTTAATGATAAAACAACAGGTCAGTTTAGTGAATACTCGCACAGCACTTAATGATAAAACAACAGGTCAGTTTAGTGACTACATGCTCAGCACTTAATGATAAAACAACAGGTCAGTTAAGTGAATACGCGCTTAGCATTTAATGATAAAACAAGAGGTCAGTTTAGTGAATATGCGCTCAGCACTTAATGATAAAACAACAGGTCAGTTTAGTGAATACGCGCACAGCACTTAATGATAAAACAACAGGTCAGTTTAGTGACTACGCGCTCAGCACTTAATGATAAAACAACAGGTCAGTTTAGTGAATACGCGCTCAGCACTTAATGATAAAACAACAGGTCAGTTTAGTGAATACGCGCTCAGCACTTAATGATAAAACAACAGGTCAGTTTAGTGAATACACGCACAGCACTTAATGATAAAACAACAGGTCAGTTTAGTGAATTCGCGCTCAGCACTTAATGATAGAACAACAGGTCAGTTTAGTGAATATGCGCACAGCACTTAATGATAAAACAACAGGTCAGTTTAGTGAATACGCACTCAGCACTTAATGATAAAACAACAGGTCAGTTTAGTGAATACGCGCTCAGCATTTAATGATAAAACTAAACAGAGTTTAGTGACTACGCGCTCAGCATTTAATGATAAAACAACAGGTCAGTTTAGTGAATACGCGCACAGCACTTAATGATAAAACAACAGGTCAGTTTAGTGAATATGCGCTCAGCACTTAATGATAAAACTAAAGGTGAGTTTAGTGACTACGCGCTCAGCACTTAATGATAAAACAACAGGTCAGTTTAGTGAATATGCGCACAGCACTTAATGATTAAACAACAGGTCAGTTTAGTGAATATGCGCTCAGCATTTAATGATAAAACAACAGGTCAGTTTAGTGAATACGCGCACAGCACTTAATGATAAAACAACAGGTCAGTTTAGTGAATATGCGCTCAGAACTTAATGATAAAACAACAGGTCAGTTAAGTGAATACACGCTCAGCACTTAATGATAAAACAACAGGTCAGTTTAGTGAATACACGCTCAGCACTTAATGATAAAATAACAGGTCAGTTTAGTGAATACGCGCTCAGCACTTAATGATAAAACAACAGGTCAGTTTAGTGAATACTCGCTCAGCACTTAATGATAAAACAACAGGTCAGTTTAGTGAATATGCGCTCAGCACTTAATGATAAAACAACAGGTCAGTTTAGTGAATACGCGCACAGCACTTAATGATAAAACAACAGGTCAGTTTAGTGAATACTCGCACAGCACTTAATGATAAAACAACAGGTCAGTTTAGTGAATACGTGCTCAGCACTTAATGATAAAACAACAGGTCAGTTAAGTGAATACGCGCTTAGCATGTAATGATAAAACAAGAGGTCAGTTTAGTGAATATGCGCTCAGCACTTAATGATAAAACAACAGGTCAGTTTAGTGAATACGCGCACAGCACTTAATGATAAAACAACAGGTCAGTTTAGTGACTACGCGCTCAGCACTTAATGATAAAACAACAGGTCAGTTTAGTGAATACGCGCTCAGCACTTAATGATAAAACAACAGGTCAGTTTAGTGAATACGCGCACAGCACTTAATGATAAAACAACAGGTCAGTTTAGTGACTACGCGCTCAGCACTTAATGATAAAACAACAGGTCAGTTTAGTGACTACGCGCTCAGCACTTAATGATAAAACAACAGGTCAGTTTAGTGAATATGCGCTCAGCACTTAATGATAAACAACAGGTTAGTTAAGTGAATACGCGCTCAGCACTTAATGATAAAACAACAGGTCAGTTTAGTGAATACGCGCTCAGCACTTAATGATAAAACAACAGGTCAGTTTAGTGAATACGCGCTTAGCACTTAATGATAAAACAACAGGTCAGTTTAGTGACTACGCGCTTAGCACTTAATGATAAAACAACAGGTCAGTTTAGTGAATACGTGCACAGCACTTAATGATAAAACAACAGGTCAGTTTAGTGAATACGTGCACAGCACTTAATGATAAAACAACAGGTCAGTTTAGTGACTACGCGCTTAGCACTTAATGATAAAACAACAGGTCAGTTTAGTGAATACGTGCACAGCACTTAATGATAAAACAACAGGTCAGTTTAGTGAATACGCGCTTAGCATTTAATGATAAAACAAGAGGTCAGTTTTGTGACTACGCGCTTAGCACTTAATGATAAAACAACAGGTCAATTTTGTGTCTACGCGCTTAGCACTTAATGATAAAACAACAGGTCAGTTTAGTGAATACGCGCTCAGCACTTAATGATAAAACAACAGGTCAGTTTAGTGACTACGCACTCAGCACTTAATGATAAAACAACAGGTCAGTTTAGTGAATACGCGCTCAGCACTTAATGATAAAACAACAGGTCAGTTTAGTGAATACGCGCTCAGCACTCAATGATAAAACAACAGGTCAGTTTAGTGAATACACGCTCAGCACTCAATGATAAAACAACAGGTCAGTTTAGTGAATACGCGCTCAGCACATAATGATAAAACAACAGGTCAGATTAGTGAATACGCGCTCAGCACTTAATGATAAAACAACAGGTCAGTTTAGTGAATACGCGCACAGCACTTAATGATAAAACATTGTTGCATCTGAATGCCTCATACTATTTGCAGAAACAAACAGGAACCGTCAAGTTAATTTCTCTCTCTCTACTTCCACTTTCTGTTTTACTCGTCAGATAAAAACACTGTGCAGGTTAAACAGGATCTAAAGGTAAGTGCTCAAGTAAAAGGGTCCGGAGGGCCAAACATGGGTCACACTGGACAACAAGTGAGAATGGTAGGAAGGGCATAAGGCAAAAGAGAGACAGACACTAATGTGAGAGGGAAAGAGACAGACATTAATTTGAGAGGGAAAGAGACAGACATTAATGTGAGAGGGAAAGAGAAAGACATTAATGTGAGAGGGAAAGAGACAGACATTATTGTGCAAGGGAAAGAGACAGACATTAGTGTGAGAGGGAAAGAGACAGACATTAATGTGAGAGGGAAAGAGACAGACATTATTGTGCGAGGGAAACAGACAGACATTAGTGTGAGAGGGAAAGAGACAAACACTAATGTGAGAGGGAAGAGACAGACATTAATGTGAGAGGGAAAGAGACAGACACTAATGTGAGAGGGAAAGAGACGTACACAAATGTGAGGGGGAAAGAGACAGACACTAATGTGAGAGGGAAGAGACAGACATTAATGTGAGAGGGAAAGAGACAGACACTAATATGAGAGGGAAAGAGACAGACATTAATGTGAGAGGGAAAGAGACATACATTAATATGAGAGGGAAAGAGACAGACATTAGTGTGAGAGAGAAAGAGACAGACACTAATATGAGAGGGAAGAGACAGACATTAATGTGAGAGGGAAAGAGACAGACACTAACGTGAGAGGGAAAGAGACAGTCATTAATGTGAGAGGGAAAAAGACAAACATTAGTGTGAGAGGGAAAGAGACAGACATTAGTGTGAGAGGGAAAGAGACAGACACTAATGTGAGAGGGAAAGAAACAGACATTAATGTGAGAGGGAAAGAGACAGACATTAATGTGAGAGGGAAAGAGACAGACATTAATGTGAAAGGGAAAGAGACAGACATTAATGTGAGAGGGAAATAGACAGACAGTAATGTGAGAGGGAAAGAGACAGACACTAATGTGAGAGGCAAAGAGACAGACACTAATGTGAGAGGGAAAGAAACAGACATTAATGTGAGAGGGAAAGAGACAGACATTAATGTGAGAGGGAAAGAGACAGACATTAATGTGAGAGGGAAAGAGACAGACATTAATGTGAGAGGGAAAGAGACAGACATTAATGTGAGAGGGAAAGAGACAGATATTAATGTGAGAGGGAAAGAGACAGACATTAATGTGAGAGGGAAAGAGACAGACATTAATGTGAGAGGGAAAGAGACAAACAGTAATGTGAGAGGGAAAGAGACAGACATTAATGTGAGAGGCAAAGAGACAGACACTAATGTGAGAGGGAAAGAAACAGACATTAATGTGAGAGGGAAAGAGACAGACATTAATGTGAGAGGGAAAGAGACAGACAGTAGTGTGAGAGGCAAAGAGACAGACACTAATGTGAGAGGGAAAGAAACAGACATTAATGTGAGAGGGAAAGAGACAGACACTAATGTGAGAGGGAAAGAGACAGACATTAGTGTTAGAGGGAAAGAGACATACATTAATATGAGAGGGAAAGAGACAGACATTAATGCGAGAGGGAAAGAGACATACACTAATGTGAGAGGGAAAGAGACAGATATTAATGTGAGAGGGAAAGAGACAGACATTAATGTGAGAGGGAAAGAGACAGACATTAATGTGAGAGGGAAAGAGACAGACATTAATGTGAGAGGGAAAGAGACAGACATTAATGTGAGAGGCAAAGAGACAGACATTAATGTGAGAGGGAAAGAGACAGATATTAATGTGAGAGGGAAAGAGACAGACATTAATGTGAGAGGGAAAGAGACAGACATTAATGTGAGAGGGAAAGAGACAAACAGTAATGTGAGAGGGAAAGAGACAGACATTAATGTGAGAGGCAAAGAGACAGACACTAATGTGAGAGGGAAAGAAACAGACATTAATGTGAGAGGGAAAGAGACAGACATTAATGTGAGAGGGAAAGAGACAGACAGTAGTGTGAGAGGCAAAGAGACATACACTAATGTGAGAGGGAAAGAGACAGACATTAATGTGAGAGGGAAAGAGACAAACAGTAATGTGAGAGGGAAAGAGACAGACATTAATGTGAGAGGCAAAGAGACAGACACTAATGTGAGAGGGAAAGAAACAGACATTAATGTGAGAGGGAAAGAGACAGACATTAATGTGAGAGGGAAAGAGACAGACAGTAGTGTGAGAGGCAAAGAGACAGACACTAATGTGAGAGGGAAAGAAACAGACATTAATGTGAGAGGGAAAGAGACAGACATTAGTGTTAGAGGGAAAGAGACAGACATTAATGTGAGAGGGAAAGAGACAGACACTAATGTTAGAGGGAACGAGACAGACAGTGATGTGAGAGGGAAAGAGACAGACAGTAATGTGAGAGGGAAAGAGACAGACAGTAATGTGAGAGGGAAAGACAGACATTAATGTGAGAGGGAAAGAGACAGACACTAATGTGAGAGGGAAAGAGACATACACTAATGTGAGAGGGAAAGACACAGACATTAATATGAAATGGAATGAGAAAGACATTAATGTTAGAGGGAAAGAGACAGACATTAGTGTGAGAGGGAAAGAGACAGACAGTAATGTTAGAGGGAAAGAGACAGACACTAATGTGAAAGGGAAAGAGACAGACACTAATGTAAGAGGGAAAGAGACAGACATTAATGCGAGAGGGAAAGAGACATATACACTAATGTGAGAGGGAAAGAGACAGACATTAATGTGAGAGGGAAAGAGAAAGACATTAATGTGAGAGGAAATGAGACAGACATTATTGTGCGAGGGAAAGAGACAGACATTTGTGTAAGAGGGAAAGAGACAGACATTAATGTGAGAGGGAAAGAGACAGACATTATTGCGCGAGGGAAAGAGACAGACATTAGTGTGAGAGGGAAAGAGACATACACTAATGTGAGAGGGAAAGAGACAGACACTAATGTGAGAGGTAAGAGACAGACATTAATGTGAGAGGGAAAGAGACAGACACTAATGTGAGAGGGAAAGAGACATACACTGATGTGAGAGGGAAAGAGACATACACTAATGTGAGAGGGAAAGAGACATACACTAATGTGAGAGGGAAAGAGACAGACATTAATGTGAGAGGGAAAGAGACAGACATTAATGTGAGAGGGAAAGAGACAGACACTAATGTAAGAGGGAAAGAGACAGACATTAATGTGAGAGGGAAAGAGACATACACTAATGTGAGAGGGAAAGAGACAGATATTAATGTGAGAGAGAAAGAGACATATACTAATGTGAGAGGGAAAGAGACAGATATTAATGTGAGAGGGAAAGAGACAGACATTATTGTGAGAGGGAAAGAGACAGACATTAGTGTGAGAGAGAAAGAGACAGACACTAATGTGAGAGGGAAGAGACAGACATTAATGTGAGAGGGAAAGAGACAGAAACTAATGTGAGAGGGAAAGAGACAGTCATTAATGTGAGAGGGAAAAAGACAAACATTAGTGTGAGAGGGAAAGAGACAGACATTAGTGTGAGAGGGAAAGAGACAGACATTAGTGTGAGAGGGAAAGAGACAGACACTAATCTGAGAGGGAAAGAGACAGACACTAATGTGAGAGGGAAAGAGACAGACATTAATGTGAGAGGGAAAGAGACAGACATTATTGTGAGAGGGAAAGAGACAGACACTAATGTGAGAGGGAAATAGACAGACAATAATGTGAGAGGGAAAGAGACAGACATTAATGTGAGAGGGAAAGAGACAGACATTAATGTGAGAGGGAAAGACACAGACAGTAATGTGAGAGGGAAAGAGACAGACATTAATGTGAGAGGCAAAGAGACAGACACTAATGTGAGAGGGAAAGAAACAGACATTAATGTGAGAGGGAAAGAGACAGACATTAATGTGAGAGGGAAAGAGACTGACATTAATGTGAGAGGGAAAGAGACAGACAGTAGTGTGAGAGGCAAAGAGACAGACACTAATGTGAGAGGGAAAGAAACAGACATTAATGTGAGAGGGAAAGAGACAGACACTAATGTGAGAGGGAAAGAGACAGACATTAGTGTTAGAGGGATAGAGACAGGCAGTAATGTGAGAGGGAAAGAGACAGACACTAATGTTAGAGGGAACGAGACAGACAGTGATGTGAGAGGGAAAGAGACAGACAGTAATGTGAGAGGGAAAGAGACTGACAGTAATGTGAGAGGGAAAGAGACAGACACTAATGTGAGAGGGAAAGAGACAGACAGTAATGTGAGAGGGAAAGAGACAGATACTAATGTGAGAGGGAAAGAGACAAACACTAATGTTAGAGGGAAAGAGACAGACACTAATGTGAGAGGGAATGAGAAAGACATTAATGTTAGAGGGAAAGAGACAGACACTAATGTGAGAGGGAAAGAGACAGACTCTAATGTTAGAGGGAATGAGAAAGACAGTGATGTGAGAGGGAGAGAGACATACAGTAATGTGAGAGGGAAAGAGACAGACAGTAATGTTAGAGGGAAAGAGACAGAAACTAATGTGAGTGGGAAAGAGACAGACAGCAATGTGAGAGGGAAAGAGACAGACAGTAATGTGAGAGGGAATGAGACAGACAGTAATGTGAGAGGGAAAGAAACAGACATTAGTGTTAGAGGGAAAGAGACAGACAGTAATGTGAGAGGGAAAGAGACAGACACTAATGTTAGAGGGAACAAGACAGACAGTGATGTGAGAGGGAAAGAGACAGACAGTAATGTTAGAGGGAAAGAGACAGACAGTAATGTGAGAGGGAAAGACACAGACAGTAATGTGAAAGGGAATGAGAAAGACATTAATGTTAGAGGGAAAGAGACAGACATTAGTGTGAGAGGGAAAGAGACAGACACTAATGTGAGAGGGAAAGAGACAGACATTAGTGTTAGAGGGAAAGAGACAGACAGTAATGTGAGAGGGAAGGAGTCAGACACTAATGTTAGAGGGAACGAGATAGACAGTGATGTGAGAGGGAAAGAGACAGACAGTAATGTGAGAGGGAAAGAGACAGACAGTAATGTGAGAGGGAAAGACACAGACAGTAATGTGAAAGGGAATGAGAAAGACATTAATGTTAGAGGGAAAGAGACAGACATTAGTGTGAGAGGGAAAGAGACAGACACTAATGTGAGAGGGAAAGAGACAGACAGTAATGTAAGAGGGAAATAGACAGACACTAATATGAGAGGGAAAGAGACAGACAGTAATGTGAGAGGGAAAGAGACAGACACTAATGTGAGAGGGAAAGAGACAGACAGTAATGTGAGAGGGAAAAAGACAGACACTAATGTTAGAGGGAACGAGACAGACAGTGATGTGAGAGGGAGAGAGAAAGACATTAATGTGAGAGGGAAAGAGACAGACACTAATGTGAGAGGGAATGAGAAAGACATTAATGTTAGAGGGAAAGAGACAGACACTAATGTGAGAGGGAAAGAGACAGACACTAATGTGAGAAGGAATGAGAAAGACATTAATGTTAGAGGGAAATAGACAGAAACTAATGTGAGAGGGAAAGAGACAGACAGTAATGTGAGACTGAAAGAGACAGACACTAATGTTAGAGGGAATGAGAAAGACAATGATGTGAGAGGGAGAGAGACAGACAGTAATGTGAGAGGGAAAGAGACAGACAGTAATGTGAGAGGGAAAGAGACAGAAACTAATGTGAGAGGGAAAGAGACAGACAGTAATGTGAGAGGGAATGAGACAGACAGTAATGTGAGAGGGAATGAGAAAG
The DNA here is from genome assembly GCF_027579735.1 of Bombina bombina. NCBI lineage: Eukaryota > Metazoa > Chordata > Amphibia > Anura > Bombinatoridae > Bombina > Bombina bombina. The sequence goes on along the minus strand of NC_069509.1, from coordinate 14,499,949 downwards.
ACATTAATGTTAGAGGGAAAGAGACAGACACTAATGTGAGAGGGAAAGAGACAGACACTAATGTTAGAGGGAATGAGAAAGACAGTGATGTGAGAGGGAGAGAGACAGATAGTAATGTGAGAGTTAAAGACACAGACATTTATGTGAGAGGGAATGAGAAAGACATTAATGTTAGAGGGAAAGAGACAGAAACTAATGTAATGTGAGAGGGAACAAGACAGACAGTAATGTGAGAGGGAAAGAGACAGACAGTAATGTAATGTGAGAGGGAAAGTGACATACATTAATGTGAGAGTCAAAGAGGCAGACATTAATGTGAGAGGGAAAGAGACAAAGATTAGTTTGAGAGGGAAAGAGACAGACATAAGCGTGAGAGGGAAAAAACAGACGTAAGTGTGAGATGGAAAGAGACAGACAGTAATGTGAGAGGGAAAGAGACAGACACTAATGTGAGAGGGAAAGAGACAGTCGATGTGAGAGGGAAAAAGACAGACATTAGTGTGAGAGGGAAAGAGACAGACATTAATGTGAGAGGGAAAGAGACAGACAGTAATTTGAGGGAAAGAGGCAGACATTAATGTGAGAGGGAAAGAGACAGACAGTAATGTGAGGGAAAGAGGCAGACATTAATATGAGAAGGAAAGAGGCAGACATTAATGTGAGGTGGAAAGAGACAGACATTAGTGTGAGAGGGAAAGAGACAGACAGTAATGTGAGAGGGAAAGAGACAGACATTAGTGTGAGAGGGAAAGAGACAGACAGTAATGTGTGAAGGAAAGAGACAGACACCACCTGTCCCACGTGCATATTTAGCCTGCATGCCATCTTCGCCTTGGTTTCCCTCCTGCAGTCGTGATAACAATGTTTTATGCTGCCAGTAGAACGATTGTGTCCTAAGCAGCTGACTCGTTCTCCTCCCACAACGTATTCCTGACACGTACCCTCAGGTTAGGGTTCTCCAGCTTAAGTGCCCTCTCCAAGTAGGCCTCAACAAGAGTCTCCTTCTCCTCCTCTGAGTACCTCTCCTCTCTTAGCCTGCCCTTCCCACCTGAAGGGCCAGCAGACACAGACTCTCCCTCCTGTGACTGGGGACCAGCCCTCTCTCTCTCTCCTATGTCCCTGCAGGCTGTGATAGACTACCACCAGCCCCACCCCCACTTGCCACAGTCTGCCCCACTCTCCCTTTTCTCTGTGTATCTAGTTGAGGCTGACTCCTCCTCTGCCAGGGTTTGAGGAAGGACAAATCCTCCACCCAAACCTCGGGTCCTAGACCTGCCCATACTACTCCCTACTTCCCCAATCCCTCTATCACCCCTCTCCACTGCCCTCCCCCTAGCCACCCCCCTCCTAACTCAACTAGGCCTATCCATCCCTTTTTCCTTCCTCCCTAACTCTAACCTAACACTAAATTCCCTAGCTTACCTACCTATACTAATTCACCTAACTAAACCCTAAAGTAAGTATCCCCAAAACTAACTACCTAACCTATCTAGACCCTAACGATCTCTATTCTATATCTCTGCAAATAAAAGAAGAATGTGGGGGTGAAATTAAACAAAGGAATGTAAATGAAAAGAGGGATTGGCTAAATCGTGAAATAAAATAAAAAAGGATTAGAACAAAATGAAAGCAAAATAATAAGGGATGTAAATAAAGAAAGGAATGGGCTAAATAGTCAAATTAAAAGAAAACAAAATAAAATAAAATAGAAAATATATGAGAATAGAAAAAAAATGACATTAAAAAAATATGGGATGTAAATCAAAAAAGGGATGGGAAAAATATATAAATGAATAAAAGTAAAATAAAGTTATATTGTGGTTAAGGGAAGGGTAGTTAAAGGAGAGATGGGAAGTGGGATCGGGGGTTAATAAAAGGGGTAATAAAGGAATATAGGGATATGGGGGGTAAATTAAATTAAAAAAAAATTTGTTTGTATCAAATAAAAGTGTGTGTTTGTGTTTGTGTGTGTGTGTGTGTGTGTGTGTGTGTGTTTGTGTGTATAAACTAATGTGTGTTAATTAACTAATGTATGGATGTGTGTCTGTGTTTGTGTGTATAAACTAATGTGTATTAATTAACTAATGTATGGATGTGTGTGTATGTGTGTATAAACTAATGTGTATTAATTAACTAATGTATGGATGTGTGTGTGTGTGTGTGTGTGGTGTGTGTGTTTGTGTGTATAAACTAATGTGTGTTAATTAACTAATGTATGGATGCGTGTGTGTGTTTGTGTGTATAAACTAATGTGTGTTAATTTACTAATGTATGGATGTGTGTGTGTGTTTGTGTGGTGTGTGTTTGTGTGTATAAACTAATGTGTGTTAATTAACTAATGTATGGATGCGTGTGTGTGTTTGTGTGTATAAACTAATGTGTGTTAATTAACTAATGTATGGATGTGTGTGTGTGTTTGTGTGTATAAACTAATGTGTGTTAATTAACTAATGTATGGATGTGTGTGTGTGTTTGTGTGTATAAACTAATGTGTGTTAATTAACTAATGTATGGATGTGTGTGTGTGTGTGTTTGTGTGTGTGTATAAACTAATGTGTGTTAATTAACTAATGTATGGATGTGTGTGTGTGTTTGTGTGTATAACTAATGTGTGTTAATTAACTAATGTATGGATGTGTGTGTGTGTTTGTGTGTATAAACTAATGTGTATTAATTAACTAATGTATGGATGTGTGTGTGTGTGTATAAACTAATGTGTGTTAATTTACTAATGTATGGATGTGTGTGTGTGTTTGTGTGTGTGTGTTTCTGTGTATAAACTAATGTGTGTTAATTAACTAATGTATGGATGTGTGTGTGTGTTTGTGTGTGTGTTTGTGTGTATAAACTAATGTGTATTAATTAACTAATGTATGGATGTGTGTGTGTGTTTGTGTGTATAAACTAATGTGTGTTAATAAACTAATGTATGGATGTGTGTGTGTGTTTGTGTGTATAAACTAATGTGTGTTAATTAACTAATGTATGGATGTGTGTGTGTATAAACTAATGTGTGTTATTTAACTAATGTATGGATGTGTGTGTGTGTTTGTGTGTGTGTTTTTGTGTATAAACTAATGTGTGTTAATTAACTAATGTATGGATGTGTGTGTGTGTGTGTTTGTGTGTGTGTTTGTGTGTATAAACTAATGTGTGTTAATTAACTAATGTATGGATGTGTGTGTGTGTGTTTGTGTCTGTGTGTGTATAAACTAATGTGTGTTAATTAACTAATGTATGGATGTGTGTGTTTGTGTGTGTGTGTGTGTTTGTGTGTATAAACTAATGTGTGTTAATTAACTAATGTATGGATGTGTGTGTTTATGTGTGTGTTTGTGTGTATAAACTAATGTGTGTTAATTAACTAATGTATGGATGTGTGTGTTTCTGTGTGTGTGTGTTTGTGTGCATAAACTAATGTGTGTTAATTAACTAATGTATGGATGTGTGTGTGTGTTTGTGTGTATAAATTAATGTGTGTTAATTAACTAATGTATGGATGTGTGTGTGTGTGTGTATAAACTAATTTGTGTTAATTAACTAATGCATGGATGTGTGTGTGTTTGTTTGTGTGTTTGTGTGTATAAACTAATGTGTGTTAATTAACTAATGTATGGATGTGTGTTTGTGTGTTTATGTGTGTTTGTGTGTGTGTGTATAAACTAATGTGTGTCAATTAACTAATGTATGGATGTGTGTGTGTGTGTGTTTGTGTGTGTATAAACTAATGTGTGTTAATTAACTAATGTATGGATGTGTGTGTGTTTATGTGTGTTTGTGTCTGTGTGTGTATAAACTAATGTGTGTTAATTAACTAATGTATGGATGTGTATGTGTGTGTTTGTGTGTTTGTGTGTGTGTGTGTGTGTGTTTGTGTGTGTGTGTGTGTGTGTATAAACTAATGTGTGTTAATTAACTAATGTATGGATATGTGTGTGTGTGTTTGTGTGTTTGTGTGTATAAACTAATGTGTGTTAATTAACTAATGTATGGATGTGTGTGTGTGTGTTTGTGTGTATAAACTAATGTGTGTTAATTAATGTATGGAGACGTATGTGTGTTTGTGTGTGTGTTTGTGTGTATAAACTAATGTGTGTTAATTAACTAATGTATGGATGTGTGTGTTTGTGTGTATAAACTAATGTGTGTTAATTAACTAATGTATGGATGTGTGTGTGTGTTTGTGTGTATAAACTAATGTGTGTTAATTAACTAATGTATGGATGTGTGTGTGTGTTTGTGTGTATAAACTAATGTGTGTTAATTAACTAATGGATGGATGTGTGTGTGTATAAACACAGGCGCAAACTGTTATTCTTATAGACAAAGGTCAGGTTACTACGGCAATGCACTTGTTATGGCACACTTTTCATCAAATCAGACATCGGTTGGCAGCACAAACTTACATACAGTCGGAAATAGCGAGCACGCAAAACGCTATTCTTTTGAATAGAAACCTGGTACTAAATTGGAGCCATAAATTACTTGTTGCTGTCAGCCGCTTCGGTAGCTTACGGCTCCATTTTTAACGGCTCAATGGAAGCGAGCTCTCTGCTAGCTATGTTTACCCCACCACTGTTTTGTGTAGTGTACTCTAATCTGCTCCTCATCATTCTTTTTTAGGCACTCTGTACTGGTACATCATCATCATCAAGTTTCCACACATCTCTAGTTTTGTTCTACTGTCTTGCTTAATTTATTATGATTCGCACCCATACCACTGGTATGATGTGCAACTGTTAGCCATCTCAAATTCTCTGATTTTCCTACACGAAGTGACAACAGCTCTACATTGAAATGTGTTCTGTCTATGTCTCTGTGTAGGATCATTGCGGGAGCACAGCAGGGTTGGTCTTATGTACAGAACAAAAGGATAGATGTAGAATATCACTTAGAATCCATGGGTTCCTGGATATTTAGAGGCAATTCAGGAAGGCCAGAGATTTTATTTTATTTGTGTGGACTGTTCATAATGAAAGTGTATTCTGCACTACTTCCTACATTCAGTTTATCTCAACTTAAGAATTACTCAGGCAGTATATTTATGCATTTACTAAAACCACTACATGCAGACATCCCAACTCTCCCGGAATGTCCGGGAGTCTCCCCCATTGAAATAGCGGCTCCCTGATACCTGCAAATTAAACACAATCTCCCGGAAATAGCGGTACCAGAGAAAATGAAATGTGTGTCTGCACTTTTCTTTTCTACCTCTGTGTTCCTTTCTAGACTTTTTCTCCCCTTCCTGATCTCTACTCTACTCTAGTGCAGTGCAAGACATCAGCAGACTGGATATATATAGGTGAGATGTGCAGACTCCCATACCTCTATATTGTGCAGGCTCCCATACCTCTATATTGTGCAGGCTTCCATACCTCTATATTTTGCAGGCTTCCATACCTCTATATTGTGCAGGCTCCCATACCTCTATATTGTGCAGGCTCTCATACCTCTATATTGTGCAGGCTTACATATCTCTATATTGTGCAGGCTCCCATACCTCTATATTGTACAGGCTCCCATACCTCTATATTGTGCAGGTTCCAATACCTCTATATTGTGCAGGCTCCCATGCCTCTATATTGTGCAGACTCCCATAACTCTATATTGTGCACACTCCCATATCTCTATATTGTGCAGACACTCCCATACCTCTATATTGTCCAGGCTCCCATACCTCTATATTGTGCAGACTGCCATAACTCTATATGGTGCACACTCCCATATCTCTATTTTGTGCAGACACTCCCATACCTCTATATTGTCAAGGCTCCCATACCTCTATATTGTGCAGACTGCCATAACTCTATATTGTGCACACTCCCATACCTCTATATTGTGCAGACACTCCCAAACCTCTATATTGTGCAGGCTCCCATGCCTCTATATTTTACAGACACTCCCATACCTCTATATTGTACATGTTCCCATACCTCTATATTGTGCAGGCTCCCATACCTCTATATTGTGCAGACTTCCATACCTCTATATTGTGCAGACTCCCATAACTCTATATTGTGCACACTCCCATACCTCTATATTGTGCAGACAGTCCCATACCTCTATATTGTGCAGGCTCCCATACCTCTATATTGTGCAGACACTCCCATACCTCTATATTGTGCAGGCTCCCATACCTCTATATTGTGCAGACTTCCATACCTCTATATTGTGTAGACTCCCATAACTCTATATTGTGCACACTCCCATACCTCTATATTGTGCAGAAACTCCCATACCTCTATATTGTGCAGGCTCCCATACCTCTATATTGTACAGACTGCCATAACTCTATATTGTGCACACTCCCATAACTCTATATTGTGCAAGCTCCCATACCTCTATATTGTGCAGACACTACCATACCTCTATATTGTGCAGGCTCCCATACCTCTATATTGTGCAGGCTCCCATACCTCTATATTGTGCAGACACTTCCATACCTCTATATTGTGCAGGCTTCCATACCTCTATATTGTGAAGGCTCCCATACCTCTATATTGTGCAGGCTCCCATACCTCTATATTGTGCAGACGTCCATACCTCTATATTGTACAGACTCCCATAACTCTATATTGTGCACACTTCCATACCATTATATTGTGCAGACACTCCCATACCTCTTTATTGTGAAAGCTCCCATACATCTATATTGTGCAGACTTCCATAACTCTATATTGTGCACACTCCCTTACCTCTATATTGTGCAGGCTCCCATACCTCTATATTGTGCAGGCTCACATACCTCTATATTGTGCAGACGCCCATACCTCTATATTGTGCAGACGCCCATACCTCTATGTTGTGCAGGCTCCCATACCTCTATATTGTGCAGGTTCCCATACCTCTATATTGTGCAGGCTCCCATGCCTCTATATTGTGCAGGTTCCCATACCTCTATATTGTGCAGGATCCCATGCCTCTATATTGTGCAGGCTTCAATACCTCTATATTGTGCAGGTTCCCATACCTCTATATTGTGCAGGCTCCCATACCTCTATATTGTGCAGACACTTCCATACCTCTATATTGTGCATGCTCCCATACCTCTATATTGTGAAGGCTCCCATACCTCTATATATTGCAGGCTCGCATACCTCTATATTGTGCAGACTTCCATACCTCTATATTGTGCAGACTCCCATAACTCTATATTGTGCACACTCCCATACCTCTGTATTATGCAGACACTCAAATACCTCTTTATTGTGAAAGTTCCCATACCTCTATATTGTGCAGACTGCCATAACTCTATATTGTGCACACTCCCATACCTCTATATTGTGCAGGCTTTCATACCTCTATATTGTGCAGGCTTCCATATCTCTATATTGTGCAGGCTCCCATACCTCTATATTGTACAGGCTCCCATACCTCTATATTGTGCAGGTTCCCATACCTCTATATTGTGCAGGCTCCCGTACCTCTATATTGTGCAGACTCCCATAACTCTATATTGTGCACACTCCCATATCTCTATATTGTGCAGACACTCCCATACCTCTATATTGTCCAGGCTCCCATACCTCTATATTGTGCAGACTGCCATAACTCTATATGGTGCACACTTCCATATCTCTATTTTGTGCAGACACTCCCATACCTCTATATTGTCCAGGCTCCCATACCTCTATATTGTGCAGACTGCCATAACTCTATATTGTGCATACTCCCATACCTCTATATTGTGCAGGCTTCCATACCTCTATATTGTGCAGACACTCCCATACCTCTATATTGTGCAGGCTCCCATGCCTCTATATTTTACAGACACTCCCATACCTCTATATTGTACATGTTCCCATACCTCTATATTGTGCAGGCTCCCATACCTCTATATTGTGCAGACTTTCATACCTCTATGTTGTGCAGACTCCCATAACTCTATATTGTGCACACTCCCATACCTCTATATTGTGCAGACAGTCCCATACCTCTATATTGTGCAGGCTCCCATACCTCTATATTGTGCAGACACTCCCATACCTCTATATTGTGCAGGCTCCCATACCTCTATATTGTGCAGGCTCCCATACCTCTATATTGTGCAGACTTCCATACCTCTATATTGTGTAGACTCCCATAACTCTATATTGTGCACACTCCCATACCTCTATATTGTGCAGACACTCCCATACCTCTATATTGTGCAGGCTCCCATACCTCTATATTGTACAGACTGCCATAACTCTATATTGTGCACACTCCCATAACTCTATATTGTGCAGGCTCCCATACCTCTATATTGTGCAGACACTACCATACCTCTATATTGTGCAGGCTCCCATACCTCTATATTGTGCAGGTTCCCATACCTCTATATTGTGCAGACACTTCCATACCTCTATATTGTGCAGGCTTCCATACCTCTATATTGTGAAGGCTCCCATATCTCTATATTGTGCAGGCTCCCATACCTCTATATTGTGCAGACGTCCATACCTCTATATTGTACAGACTCCCATAACTCTATATTGTGCACACTTCCATACCTTTATATTATGCAGACACTCCCATACCTCTTTATTGTGAAAGCTCCCATACCTCTATATTGTGCAGACTTCCATAACTCTATATTGTGCACACTCCCTTACCTCTATATTATGCAGGCTCACATACCTCTATATTGTGCAGGCTCACATACCTCTATATTGTGCAGATGCCCATACCTCTATATTGTGCAGACACCCATACCTCTATATTGTGCAGGCTCCCATACCTCTATATTGTGCAGGTTCCCATACCTCTATATTGTGCAGGCTCCCATGCCTCTATATTGTGCAGGTTCCCATACCTCTATATTGTGCAGGATCCCATGCCTCTATATTGTGCAGGCTTCAATACCTCTATATTGTGCAGGTTCCCATACCTCTATATTGTGCAGGCTCCCATACCTCTATATTGTGCAGGCTCCCATACCTCTATATTGTGCAGACACTTCCATACCTCTATATTGTGCATGCTCCCATACCTCTATATTGTGAAGGCTCCCATACCTCTATATTGTGCAGGCTCCCATACCTCTATATTTTGCAGACTTCCATACCTCTATATTGTGCAGACTCCAATAACTCTATATTGTGCACACTCCCATACCTCTGTATTATGCAGACACTCCAATACCTCTTTATTGTGAAAGCTCCCATACCTCTATATTGTGCAGACTGCCATAACTCTATATTGTGCACACTCCCATACCTCTATATTGTGCAGGCTCCCATACCTCTATATTGTGCAGGCTCCCATACCTCTATATTGTGCAGACTTCCATACCTCTATATTGTGCAGACTCCCATACCTCTATATAGTGCATGCTCCCAGACCTTTATATTGTGCAGACTCCCATACTCTTAAGAGGTCAAGGGTAGTGGAGCAACCTATGCCTGTAACAGAGGGGAAGGTGTCTTGTAATGGTGAGAGAAAGGTAATCTAAAAAATGATGTTTTCTAGTTCAGTTTTACAATTTCTGCCATGAGCTGTACAAAGTATGGATAACATTATATATTTATATTAATATATAAATATAATCAGATGGAGAGCACTCTCACTTCTTAGGTCACTCTACCAGGGTGCATGCAGGAGTTGAATAATAATAGTGAATAGAGGCAGCACTCACTGGTCTTTTTAAATGTGCAATTTATTTTGTGACGTTTCGGGGACCGTATCCCCTTCCTCAGACAGAGAACACATAGCAAATGCATTCATTTATGCAAACCTACACCAATGAGACATAAAAAGTGAAAAAAACACCAAAAGGTTGTCATAGCAACCTCACATACAATGTACACACCAACACAGCTCACCCAATAGACAGGCAAGTAAACATATAACATCAGATCCTGACAGTTCTCATCTATTCACTAATAATCCCCATGTACAATGTTAACTAAATAAACAGAACATGAACTGCTGTTTAAACAAGAAAAAACATAGCCAAAATAAGATCACAGCATGTATGGTACTGACAATAATAAATGAAATAACATAACCCACAGAGTACATATAGCAGCAGACAGACAATAAACTTGGTAATATGCTATACCAGAAACCGACTGATAGGAATGCATTGCTCCACGCCACTAGTTGTCACCCCAAGGCACTACTACAAGCGCTACCACAAGCCCAACTGACAAGGGTGGCTATGTTTTTTCTTGTTTAAACAGCAGTTCATGTTCTGTTTATTTAGTTAACATTGTACATGAGGATTATTAGTGAATAGATGAGAACTATCAGGATCTGATGTTATATGTTTACTTGCCTGTCTATTGGTTGAGCTGTGTGGGTGTGTACATTGTTTGTGAGGTTGCTATGACAACCTTTTGGCGTTTTTTCCACTTTTGGGGGTGGGTCTTATGTCTCATTGGTGTAGGTTTGCATAAATGAATACATTTTCTATGTGTTCTCTGTCTGAGGAAGGGGATACAGTCCCCAAACGTCACAAAATAAATTGCACATTTAAAAAGACCAGTGAGTGCTGTCTCTATTCACTATTATTATATTTATATATATATATATATATATATATATATATATATATATATATATATATATATATACACATATACACTATATATATATATATATATATATATATATATATATATATATATATATATATATATATATATATAACATGCATAGATTATATATCTAAAAAAAAGATATATATAATTTGGTCAGGTAACAATTTAAAGGGACATTAAACCACTTTTTTTTTTTGGGGGGGGGGGGGGGGGTTGCGCAGTAGCCGGTGAAGCCACCACCCTGAAATTAGTTTTTGCAGGTTGGGATGTCTGTACATGTATAAGTGGCTGCACTTGCTTATAATACACAGCTGTTATAGAAAAGCAAAAAGGGTCTGGTTCTTTATGTATATATAAAATGAAGGACCCAGTGTGGTATTCTATGTCTTGTTTAATGCTCCCCTCCTCATTTGTTTAATTTGTTTCACATTTAGTTACTAGGATGTCACCCCCTTGGTTTATATTGTTCTAGGTTTCTGTGGTTAGTGCTGCACACATGTGAAGAGCAGTAATGCTGCTGTAAGCTGCCCCATAGATACAGTGTGACAACAACTAAAAGGCTGAAACATGTACTGTACTTTATAAAAAAAAAAAAAACAATCTTGCATTGCATTTAATGGGACTGTCATGTTGAATATACAGAATATACACACACATACAGTGGTTTAAAGGGACAGTATACACTCATTGTCATATAACTGCATGTAATAGACAGTCACTACTATAAAGGGACAGTATACACTTATTGTCATATAACTGCATGTAATAGACAGTCACTACTATACAGGGACAGTATACACCTATTTACATATAACTGCATGTAATAGACACTACTATACAGGGACAGTATACACCTATTTACATATAACTGCATGTAATAGACATTACTATACAGGGACAGTATACAGCTATTTACATATAACTGCATGTAATAGACACTACTATACAGGGACAGTATATACCTATTTACATATAACTGCATGTAATAGACACTACTATACAGGTACAGTATACACCTATTTACATATAACTGCATGTAATAGACACTACTATACAGGGACAGTATACATCTATTTACATATAACTGCATGTAATAGACACTACTATACAGGGACAGTATACATCTATTTACATATAACTGCATGTAATAGACACTACTATACAGGGACAGTATACACCTATTTACATATAACTGCATGTAATAGACACTACTATACAGGGACAGTATACACCTATTTACATATAACTGCATGTAATAGACACTACTATACAGAGCCAGTTTACACCTATTTACATATAACTGCATGTAATAAACACTACTATACAGGGACAGTATACAGCTATTTATATATAACTGCATGTAATAGACACTACTATAAAGGGACAGTATACACCTATTTACATATAACTGCATGTAATAGACACTACTATACAGGGACAGTATACACCTATTTACATATAACTGCATGTAATAGACACTACTATACAGGGACAGTATACACCTATTTACATATAACTGCATGTAATAGACACTACTATACAGGTACAGTATACACCTATTTACATATAACTGCATGTAATAGACACTACTATAAAGGGACAGTATACACCTATTTACATATAACTGCATGTAATAGACACTACTATAAAGGGACAGTATACACTAATTGTCATATAACTGCATGTTATAGACACTACTATACAGGGACAGTATACACCTATTTACATATAACTGCATGTAATAGACACTAATATACAGGTACAGTATACAGCTATTTATATATAACTGCATGTAATAGACACTACTATACAGGGACAGTATACACCTATTTACATATAACTGCATGTAATAGACACTACTATACAGATACAGTATACACCTATTTACATATAACTGCATGTAATAGACACTACTATACAGGTACAGTATACACCTATTTACATATAACTGCATGTAATTGACACTACTATAAAGGGACAGTATACACCTATTTACATATAACTGCATGTAATAGACACTACTATAAAGGGACAGTATACACTAATTGTCATATAACTGCATGTTATAGACACTACTATACAGGGACAGTATACACCTATTTACATATAACTGCATGTAATAGACACTAATATACAGGTACAGTATACACCTATTTACATATAACTGCATGTAATAGACACTACTATAAAGGGACAGTATACACTAATTGTCATATAACTGCATGTAATAGACACTAATATACAGGTACAGTATACACCTATTTACATATAACTGCATGTAATAGACACTACTATACAGGGACAGTGTACACCTATTTACATATAACTGCATGTAATAGACACTACTATACAGGGACAGTATATAGCTATTTACATATAACTGCATGTAATAGACACTACTATACAGGGACAGTATACACCTATTTACATATAACTGCATGTAATAGACACTACTATACAGATACAGTATACACCTATTTACATATAACTGCATGTAATAGACACTACTATACAGGGACAGTATACACATATTTACATATAACTGCATGTAATAGACACTACTATACAGGGACAGTATACACCTATTTACATATAACTGCATGTAATAGACACTACTATACAGGGACAGTATACACCTATTTACATATAACTGCATGTAATAGACACTACTATAAAGGGACAGTATACAGCTATCATTGCATACCGCATTACTATATACATAGTATTTTGGAATCTTACTTATATATTTATTTAGGTTTTTTTTGTCAGTGGTATGATTTAGTTATAAAAATTATTAGTGCCCCCCCCCCAAGTTTTGACTGTGGTATCTTATGTGCCCCCCTATATATTGTTCCTAGAGTTTCCACTGATGATTAGCAGAGGTGCATGAAATCTATTTAGTGTATAATGTGCAGTAACTCTCTATCACATACCTTCAGTGTAACCTAGGTACCAATATGTCAGCACCATGATTAGCAGGAGGTGCATGAGATGTATTTAGTGTATAATGTGCAGTAACTCTCTATCACATACCTGCAGTGTAACCTAGGTACCAATATGTCAGCACCATGATTGGCAGGATGTGCATGAGATGTATTTAGTGTATAATGTGCAGTAACTATCACATACCTGCAGTGTAACCTAGGTACCAATATGTCAGCACCATGATTAGCAGGAGGTGCATTAGATGTATTTAGTGTATAATGTGCAGTAACTCTCTATCACATACCTGCAGTGTAACCTAGGTACCAATATGTCAGCACCATGATTAGCAGGAGGTGCATGAGATGTATTTAGTGTATAATGTGCAGTAACTCTCTATCACATACCTGCAGTGTAACCTAGGTACCAATATGTCAGCACCATGATTAGCAGGATGTGCATGAGATGTATTTAGTGTATAATGTGCAGTAACTCTCTATCACATACCTGGAGTGTAACCTAGGTACCAATATGTCAGCACCATGATTAGCAGGAGGTGCATGAGATGTATTTAGTGTATAATGTGCAGTAACTCTCTATCACATACTTGCAGTGTAACCTAGGTACCAATATGTCAGCACCATGATTAGCAGGAGGTGCATGAGATGTATTTAGTGTATAATGTGCAGTAACTCTCTATCACATACCTACAGTGTAACCAAGTACCAATATGTCAGCACCATGATTAGCAGGAGGTGCATGAGATGTATTTAGTGTATAATGTGCAGTAACATTCTATCACATACCTGCAGTGTAATCTAGGTACCAATATGTCAGCACCATGATTAGCAGGAGGTGCATGAGATGTATTTAGTGTATAATATGCAGTAACTCTCTATCACATACCTGCAGTGTAACCTAGGTACCAATATGTCAGCACCATGATTAGCAGGAGGTGCATGAGATGTATTTAGTGTATAATGTGCAGTAACTATCTATCACATACCTGCAGTGTAACCTAGGTACCAATATGTCAGCACCATGATTAGCAGGAGGTGCATGAGATGTATTTAGTGTATAATGTGCAGTAACTCTCCCTCACATACCTGGAGTGTAACCTAGGTACCAATATGTCAGCACCATGATTAGCAGGAGGTGCATGAGATGTATTTAGTGTATAATGTGTAGTAACTCTATCACATACCTGCAGTGTAACCTAGGTACCAATATGTCAGCACCATGATTAGCAGGAGGTGCATGAGATGTATTTAGTGTATAATGTGCAGTAACTCTCTATCACATACTTGCAGTGTAACCTAGGTACCAATATGTCAGCACCATGATTAGCAGGTGGTGCATGAGATGTATTTAGTGTATAATGTGCAGTAACTATCTATCACATACCTGCAGTGTAACCTAGGTACCAATATTTCAGCACCATGATTAGCAGAGGTGCATGAGTTGCATTTAGTGTATAATGTTCAGTAACTCTCCCTCACATACCTGCAGTGTAACCTAGGTACCAATATGTCAGCACCATGATTAGCAGGAGGTGCATGAGATGTATTTAGTGTATAATGTGCAGTAACTCTCTATCACATTCTTGCAGTGTAACCTAGGTACCAATATGTCAGCACCATGATTAGCAGGAGGTGCATGAGATGTATTTAGTGTATAATGTGCAGTAACTCTCTATCACATACCCACAGTGTAACCTAGGTACCAATATGTCAGCACCATGATTAGCAGGAGGTGCATGAGATGTATTTAGTGTATAATGTGCAGTAACTCTCTATCACATACCTGCAGTGTAACCTAGGTACCAATATGTCAGCACCATGATTAGCAGGAGGTGCATGAGATGTATTTAGTGTATAATGTGCAGTAACTCTCTATCACATACCTGCAGTGTAACCTAGGTACCAATATGTCAGCACCATGATTAGCAGGAGGTGCATGAGATGTATTTAGTGTATAATGTGCAGTAACTCTCTATCACATACCTGCAGTGTAACCTAGGTACCAATATGTCAGCACCATGATTAGCAGGATGTGCATGAGATGTAGCATTTTGCACAGCATTCATTAAGCAGAGATAATGTTTAATGAATTGCATACCTGTAAGCATTGTATGGAAGCTCTGCACTCAGGAGATAGCTCTTCCATAGGCTCCAATGGGAGCCTCGTTCTCATGCAGATAGACACGGCACAGAACCTAGCTCACTGAATCGGGAAAGTCGAGCAGCGATAGGCAGCAGATTGTTAATGTATATGTATTTAGTTGTCCGGTGTTTTTCCTCTGTCTGCTTTGATGCTTTTTTAGCGAGGTAGAATGTCGGTATAATTCTCAAGGTTACATTAAAAAAAAGAGCAAAAAAACATCTATTTTAAAACATTATTTTTAAATCGTGGACTAGCGCAATCATTCAGATTACTCTGTGGAAGAAGGACGGATTGCTTCTTTTTTCGAAACGCATCAGTTACTCGTAACAAACTTTCTATTTACATGTACTTGATTGCTGCACACTACTTTGATATTTTAACTTATAACTTAAACAACCATAACTTGTAATGGAAATGGATGAGAGCTCACAAACCAAACACACAGACTTGAAGTTGAGTAGCCATGTTTATAATGTATATCGCTATTACTGGTACCTCATATTATATTGAGTTTTTTTCATGTAAGTATATAATACATAGATGGTTACAAGGCTGTTTCATTATTAAACGTACAATATTTACTATTGGCTGCTCTTTTGCTCTTCGTGTCCACACATCCCTGAGAATTATACTGACATTCTACCTCACTAAAAGAGGCATCAAAGCAGACAGGGAGGGGAAAAACTGACCACTAACAGGAACACCTTTTTATATCTTTTGGGTACTTTTTTGCTGCATTTTAGTTACCAAAAGGAATAAATAACTATACCCTTATATTAGACTATGGTATTGGAAATATATATCTATATATTCTTTGGATTTTTGCACTCGCTGGATTTAGGCAAAACATTAATTATTTATTATCGGCTAGATTTAGAGTTTTGTCGGTAACGACCCGAAAAACTAACGCCCGCGTTTTACTGGCAGCACCATAAAAATAACTCTGGTATCGAGAGTCCACATAAAGGCTGCGTTAGGCTCCAAAAAAGGAGCGTAGAGCATTTTTAACGCATCTTCAACTCTCGATACCAGAGTTGCTTACGGACGCGGCCAGCCTCAAAAACGTGCTCGTGCACGATTCCCCCATAGGAAACAATGAGTCTGTTTGAGCTGAAAAAAAAACAAACACCTGCAAAAAAGCAGCGTTCAGCTCCTAACGCAGCCCCATTGTTTGCTATGCGGTAACCCTTCCGATGTCTGCACTTAACACTCTAACATGTACCCCGAGTCTAAACACCCCTAACCTTACACTTATTAACCCCTAATCTGCCACCCCCGCTATCGCTGACCCCTGCATATTATTATTAACCCCTAATCTGCCGCTCCGTAAACCGCCGCTACTTACATTATCCCTATGTACCCCTAATCTGCTGCCCTAACATCGCCGACCCCTATATTATATTTATTAACCCCTAATCTGCCCCCCACAACGTCGCCTCCACCTGCCTACACTTATTAACCCCTAATCTTCCGAGCGGACCTGTGCGCTACTATAATAAAGTTATTAACCCCTAATCCGCCTCACTAACCCTATCATAAATAGTATTAACCCCTAATCTGCCCTCCCTAACATCGCCGACACCTAACTTCAATAATTAACCCCTAATCTGCCGACCGAATCTCGCCGCTATTCTAATAAATGTATTAACCCCTAAAGCTAAGTCTAACCCTAATACTAACACCCCCCTAAGTTAAATATAATTTTAATCTAACGAAATTAATTAACTCTTATTAAATAAATTATTCCTATTTAAAGCTAAATACTTACCTGTAAAATAAATCCTAATATAGCTACAATATAAATTATAATTATATTATAGCTATTTTAGGATTTATATTTATTTTACAGGTAACTTTGTATTTATTTTAACCAGGTACAATAGCTATTAAATAGTTAAGAACTATTTAATAGCTAAAATAGTTAAAATAATTACAAATTTACCTGTAAAAGAAATCCTAACCTAAGTTACAAATAAACCTAACACTAGACTATCAATAAATTAATTAAATAAACTACCTACAATTACCTACAATTAACCTAACACTACACTATCAATAAATTAATTAAATACAATTGCTACAAATAAATACAATTAAATAAACTAGCTAAAGTACAAAAAATAAAAAAGAACTAAGTTACAAAAAATAAAAAAATATTTACAAACATAAGAAAAATATTACAACAATTTTAAACTAATTACACCTACTCTAAGCCCCCTAATAAAATAACAAAGCCCCCCAAAATAAAAAAATGCCCTACCCTATTCTAAATAAAAAAAATTCAAAGCTCTTTTACCTTACCAGCCCTGAACAGGGCCCTTTGCGGGGCATGCCCCAAGAAATACAGCTCTTTTGCCTGTAAAAAAAAACATACAATACCCAAGCCCCCCAACATTACAACCCACCACCCACATACCCCTAATCTAACCAAACCCCCCTTAAATAAACCTAACACTAAGCCCCTGAAGATCATCCTACCTTGTCTTCACCATACCAGGTTCACCGATCGGTCCAGAAGAGCTCCTCCGATGTCCTGATCCAAGCCCAAGCGGGGGGCTGAAGAGGTCCATGATCCGGCTGAAGTCTTCATCCAAGCGGGGCAGAAGAGTTCTTCCATCCGATTGAAGTCTTCATCCAAGCGGCATCCATCCGGAGCGAAGCGGCAGCATCCTGAAGACCTCCACCGCGGAACATCCATCCTGGCCGACGACTGAACGACGAATGACGGTTCCTTTAAATGACGTCATCCAAGATGGCGTCCCTCGAATTCCGATTGGCTGATAGGATTCTATCAGCCAATCGGAATAAAGGTAGGAATATTCTGATTGGCTGATGGAATCAGCCAATCAGAATCAAGTTCAATCCGATTGGCTGATCCATACAGCCAATCAGATTGATCTCGCATTCTATTGGCTGTTCCGATCAGCCAATAGAATGCGAGCTCAATCTGATTGGCTGATTGGATCAGCCAATCGGATTGAACTTGATTCTGATTGGCTGATTCCATCAGCCAATCAGAATATTCCTACCTTAATTCCGATTGGCTGATAGAATCCTATCAGCCAATCGGAATTCGAGGGACGCCATCTTGGATGACGTCATTTAAAGGAACCGTCATTCGTCGTTCAGTCGTCGGCCAGGACGGATGTACCGCAGTGGAGGTCTTCAGGATGCTGCCGCTTCGCTCCGGATGGATGCCGCTTGGATGAAGACTTCAATCGGATGGAAGAACTCTTCTGCCCCGCTTGGATGAAGACTTCAGCCGGATCATGGACCTCTTCAGCCCCCCGCTTGGGCTTGGATCAGGACATCGGAGGAGCTCTTCTGGACCGATCGGTGAACCTGGTATGGTGAAGACAAGGTAGGATGATCTTCAGGGGCTTAGTGTTAGGTTTATTTAAGGGGGGTTTGGGTTAGATTAGGGGTATGTGGGTGGTAGGTTGTAATGTTGGGGGGGGGGGGTATTGTATGTTTTTTTTTTACAGGCAAAAGAGCTGAACTTCTTGGGGCATGCCCCGCAAAGGGCCCTGTTCAGGGCTGGTAAGGTAAAAGAGCTTTTAACTTTAGTAATTTAGAATAGGGTAGGGCATTTTTTATTTTGGGGGGCTTTGTTGTTTTATTAGGGGGCTTAGAGTAGGTGTAATTAGTTTAAAATTGTTGTAATATTTTTCTTATGTTTGTAGATATTTTTTTATTTTTTGTAACTTAGTTCTTTTTTATTTTTTGTACTTTAGCAAGTTTATTTAATTGTATTTATTTGTAGGAATTGTATTTAATTAATTTATTGATAGTGTAGTGTTAGGTTAATTGTAGGTAATTGTGGGTAGTTTATTTAATTAATTTATTGATAGTATAGTGTTAGTTTTAATTGTATGTTAGGATTTCTTTTACAGGTAAATTTGTAATTATTTTAACTATTTTAGCTATTAAATAGTTCTTAACTATTTAATAGCTATTGTACCTGGTTAAAATAAATACAAAGTTACCTGTAAAATAAATATAAATCCTAGAATAGCTATAATATAAATATAATTTATATTGTAGCTATATTAGGATTTATTTTACAGGTAAGTATTTAGCTTTAAATAGGAATAATTTATTTAATAAGAGTTAATTTATTTTGTTAGATTAAAATTATATTTAACTTAGGGGGGTGTTAGTGTTAGGGTTAGACTTAGCTTTAGGGGTTAATACATTTATTAGAATAGCGGTGAGCTCCGGTCGGCAGATTTGGGGTTAATAATTGAAGTTAGGTGTCGGCGATGTTAGGGAGGGCAGATTAGGGGTTAATACTATTTATTATAGGGTTAGTGAGGTGGATTAGGGGTTAATAACTTTATTATAGTAGCGCTCAGGTCCGCTCGGCAGATTAGGGGTTAATAAGTGTAGGCAGGTGGAGGCGACGTTGTGGGGGGCAGATTAGGGGTTAATAAATATAATATAGGGGTCGGCGGTGTTAGGGGCAGCAGATTAGGGGTACATAGGGATAATGTAGCTGGCGGCGGCGTGCGGACGGCAGATTAGGGGTTAATAAGTGTAGGTAGCTGGCGGCGACGTTGTGGGGGGCAGATTAGGGGTTAATAAATATAATATAGGGGTCGGCGGTGTTAGGGGCAGCAGATTAGGGGTACATAAGGATAACGTAGGTGGCGGTCGGCAGATTAGGGGTTAAAAAAATGTAATCGAGTGGCGCGATGTGGGGGGACCTCGGTTTAGGGGTACATAGGTAGTTTATGGGTGTTAGTGTACTTTAGAGTACAGTAGTTAAGAGTTTTATAAACCGGCGTTAGCCCAGAAAGCTCTTAACTACTGACTTTTTTCCTGCGGCTGGAGTTTTGTCGTTAGATGTCTAACGCTCACTTCAGAAACGACTCTAAATACCGGAGTTAGGAAGATCCCATTGAAAAGATAGGATACGCAATTGACGTAAGGGGATCTGCGGTATGGAAAAGTCGCTGCTGAAAAGTGAGCGTTAGACCCTATTTTGAGTAACTCTAAATACCGGCGGTAGCCTAAAACCAGCGTTAGGAGCCTCTAACGCTGGTTTTCACGGCTACCGCCAAACTCCAAATCTAGGTCTATGTGATGACGTTTCAGGGTTTGGTCTGTATAGATATATACAGTATCTATTTAAAAATACAAATGCTCTATCAATTTTAGATATATATGGTGGCTAAAAAGGGTGCCACTTGTAATCTGGCCCAATATCTATTCCCCTGCAAAGTAACACATTAATCTCGCCATCCCCTGCACAGTAAAACATAAATATGTCCCTCCTCTGCACAGTAGAACATAAATATCTCCCTCCCCTGCACAGTGGCACATAAACTTACCCCTTCTCTGCCCAACAACACATAATAGCTTCCTCCAATGCACAGAAGCACATGTATATGTCCCTCCCCTGCACAGTGGCACATAAACGTACCCCTCCTCTGCCCAACAACACATAATAGCTTCCTCCAATGCACAGAAGCACATGAATATGTCCCTCCCCTGCACAGTGGCACATAAACTTACCCCTCCTCTGCCCAACAACACATAATAGCTTCCTCCAATGCACAGAAGCACATGAATATGTCCCTCCCCTGCACAGTGGCACATAAATATATCCCTCCTCTGCACAGTAACACAATGGGGTCAATTTATCAATGTGCGAGCGAACATGATAAGATGTAGCGTATCATGTCCATCGCACATAAATAAATGCTGACAGCATAAGCTCTCTGCATTTATCATTACACAAGAAGTTCTTGTGAACTGCTTGTTGCCATGCCGCTCCCCTGCAGATTCACCGCTAG
This sequence comes from Bombina bombina, assembly GCF_027579735.1. Lineage (NCBI taxonomy): Eukaryota > Metazoa > Chordata > Amphibia > Anura > Bombinatoridae > Bombina > Bombina bombina. Next base: position 14,478,543 of record NC_069509.1, on the reverse strand, counting down.
CAGAGGGGTGTCAATCAACCTGATCGTATCTGATTGGGTTGATTGCTTAAGACCGCTGCTTCATAACTACTGTTTCCGTCGAGCCTGAAGGAAACAGGGGCATCAAGCTCCATTCAGAGCTTGATAATTCGGCCCCATAATATCTTCCTCCGCAGCCCAGCAACACATAATATCTTACTACTATGCACAGTAGCACATAAATATGTCCCTCTCATGCATAGTGGCACAGAAGTACATTCCTTCCTTCTACAGTAACACATAGATATATCCCTCCCCTGCACTGTAGCACATAAATATGTCCCTCCCCTGTACATTAGCGCAAACAAATTCTACCCCCCTGTACAGTAGCACATAGCTCCTTCTCCTGTACAGTGGCACATAAATATATTCCTCCCCTGCACACTAGAACATAAATATATCCCTCCCCTGCACACTAGAACATAAATATGTCCCTCCCCTGCACACTAGAACATAAATATGTCCCTCCCCTGCACACTAGAACATAAATATGTCCCTCCCCTGCACACTAGAACATAAATATGTCCCTCCCCTGCACACTAGAACATAAAAATGTCCCTCCCCTGCACACTAGAACATAAATATGTCCCTCCCCTGCACACTAGAACATAAATATATTCCTCCCCTGCACACCAGAACATAAATATATTCCTCCCCTGCACACCAAAACATAAATATGTCCTTCCCCTGTTCATTAGCACCTTATATCTTCCTCCCAATTTATAGTATCACTTACATATCTCCTAAATATCCATACATGCTTTAGTTAGTTAAGCATTCATAATGATTTTCTTTTGTGTCTTTTTTATTTTTAGAAGTATAAATTAGAATTCACTAAGCACAACAAGAAGAGTCAGTCTGATGGTGCATCTTCATACAGTCTTTCAGCTTCTCTTTACGTTACAAGTGACCATAAAACCAGATACCAGCGTAATATCTAGAAGTCTGAACTTCCTGTTATGGAGCAAAATCACAGCACAGGTAAACAGCATATCACAAATATCCTTGCTCAATTCTGCAAGTAATATTTTGTTGTATTTAATATTGAAAGCAGCTATTAGTGTCCTTACAATACCCCATACATGGTTTGACTGCGTGTGTCCAATTAGAAGTAATAAAGTATAATACAATTAATCTATAGCCCCCTTCTTTTCCTTTTTAGTGATAAAAATAAGCAATATCAAGTGTTTCTTTCCAAATAGTCTAAGCTTCTCAGATCTGCACTAGTGATTGGTTGCAAATGATTATACTAAAATATTGGGTAATTCAGAAAGTAGGTCACAGAAATCTGTTTAATATCTGAAGGAATATATGACTGTACAGTCTCTAGAGAATTAAAAAGATCTTATTGCACTCTATGTAAAAAGCAGCATAAGCTGATCTGGAGCCCTTGCACAGCAAGTTTGCACGTGTGAGCCTGCTTCCTGCAATGTAAGAAGTAGCATTCATTAGACCACGGCTTCTTACATTGTGGCTATTGGGTGACAGTCACACTCACTTGATATGGTCAGTATCTTTTAGATATGCGGCGGACATGATACGCTACATAGTATCATGTCCGCTCCCATGTTAATAAATATACCCCTATGCGTCAGGTTTTGACTGTCCCTAGTGGATGTTGGATGACAGTAACACTCACTTGATATGGTCAGCATCTTTTAGATGAAGTAGAACAGAATACATTATGGGGCCTATCTATCAAGCTCTGAATGGAGCTTGATGCCCCATGTTTCTGGCAAGTCTTCAGACTCGCCAGAAACAGTAGTTATGAAGCAGCGGTCACAAAGACCGCTGCTCCATAACCTGTCCGCCTGCTCTGAGCAGCCGGACAGAGATCGCCGGAATTCAACCCGATCGAGTACGATCGGGTTGATTGACAAGAGTCTGCAGGAGGCGGCATTGCACCAGCAGCTCTTGTGAGCTGCTGGTGCAATGCTGAATACGGAGAGTGTATTGCTCTCCATATTCAGCGAGGTCTGGCGGACCTGATACGCAGTGGCGGATCAGGTTCGCCAGACTTTGTTAAATATATGCCTATGTGTCAAGTTTTGACTGCCCCTAGTGGCTATTGGGTGACTGTCACACTCACTTGAAATGGTCAGTATCTCTCAGATGGAGTAGAATAGAATGTATTGTGTGTAAGGCTTTTGACTACCCCTAGTGGCTCCCGGGTGACCATCACTCTTACTTGAGATGGTCAGTATCTTTCAGATGGAGTAGAATAGAATGTATTGTGTGTAAGGCTTTTGACTACCCCTAGTGGCTCCCGGGTGACCATCACTCTTACTTGAGATGGTCAGTATCTTTCAGATGGAGTAGAATAGAATGTATTGTGTGTAAGGCTTTTGACTACCCCTAGTGGCTCCCGGGTGACCATCACTCTTACTTGAGATGGTCAGTATCTTTCAGATGGAGTAGAATAGAATGTATTGTGTGTAAGGCTTTTGACTGCCCCTAGTGGCTCCCAGGTGACCGTCACTCTTACTTGAGATGGTTAGTATCTTTCAAATGAAAATAAGCAGGAGAAACCATGGAAGAAGTAGCAGTTGAGCATATGGTTATGGATTTGGCATCACCATTGTCATCATATGACATATGTTTTTTTAATCTTATCTTATACCCTCTATTGACACCAATTAGAAATAGATATGTAGCAGGATTAGGCTTGTGAACATTGCAGCGTGCACTTCCAGTTCTTATAAATAAAAGAACAACATTTTGACAGTTAAATGACATAAATAGAGGCGACACAAATAAAGTAAGTTAATTAAAAGCTACAATCTCACAGTGTTTCCAGTGTTTTTAAAGTGATGTAAAAGTTATGTACATTCATTATAAAAACTTTTAACAATACTTAAAATAAATAAACAATTACTTCTCCTCTGCTCAGGAAATTCCAAATGTGGTTTTAATTTACAGCTGTCAAGGAGTTAGACACTTTAAGATGTTCTCGATCCTCATTAATTATTTTTTTTCCCGTCTACAGAATCCAGCAGTGGAGTTGGCTTTGTGTTCATTTGTCAGCAAATGGTAAGAATAAGGGCAAGACGATTAGCTAAGAAGGTTATACGTCTAGACACTTTGAGCTGAGCTAAACCTGAGAGATATCAGCCCAGAGAGTGTCTAACATGCTCATCAGAGGTTTCTTCTTTCTCTTTTTTTAACTAGGGGATAGATTCTCAACCACTATACCAGTATTTTGTAGATCTCTCAAGGGCAGATCTCACTGAAATCTCTAAGAAAATGGAAGATCCGGGAAGTCTTAGGGTCCATTGTCTCTAAAGTTCTGTGCTCAGATGAGATTATACACAATAATCCCCAGCACTGTGAAATCCCTCTCAAAATTTGAACAGAAAAAAAGGTTATTGCCATACAGGTCCCACAGAGGATTTTCCTTTTAGATCATGATACTCTTCAATGGAAGAAGATACCTGTAAGGTCTTGAAAGCCTATAGAATAATTCTAAAAGGTTAAGGGGCCAATTTAACATATGTTAAAGGGACAGTCAACAATAGAGTTTTTATTGTTTTAAAATATAGATTATCCCTTTATTACTAGTGATGTCGTGAACCTAAAAATTTGGGTTCGCGAACAGCGAACGTGAACTTCCCCAAAAGTTTGTGAACCGGCGAACCGGGCAAACCGCCATAGACTTCAATCGGAAGGCGAATTTTAAAACCCACAGGGACTCTTTCTGGCCACAATAGTGATGGAAAAGTTGTTTCAAGGGGACTAACACCTGGACTGTGGCATGCCGGAGGGGGATCCATGGCAAAACTCCCATGGAAAATTACATAGTTGATGCAGAGTCTGGTTTTAAGCCATAAAGGGCATAAATCACCTAACATTCCTAAATTGTTTGGAATAACGTGCTTTAAAACATCAGGTATGATGTTGTATCAATCAGATAGTGTAAGGGTTACACCCGCTTCACAGTGACAGACCAAACTCCCGCAGCGGGTACAACATCATCATCATCACACCGTATGTCCATGTGTGTAATGCTGCCTGACTGAGACATATCCCTGTTATCTACATCCTCTGGCAATAATGGTTGCACATCACTCATTTCTTCCAACTGATGTGTAAATAACTCCTCTGACAGATCAAGTGAAGCGGCTGTGGTGCTAGTGTTGGTGGTGGCGGCAGGCGGGCGAGTGGTAACTTGAGAGGTGCCCGAAGCTAAGCTGGAGGAGGATGGTGCGTCAAGGTTCCGAGCGGAAGCTGTAGAAGATTGGGTGTCCTGTGTTAGCCAGTCAACTATGTCCTCAGAAATGTTCGAGTTTGGGGTACGTGGCCTCTGAACACTGGGCATTATTCTAGGGCCAAAGGGAATCACAGCACCACAAACACGACGGCCCCTGCGGGGTGGCCTGCCTCTGCCTGTCATTTTTTTTTCGATTGGTGGTACTATGCGTGCAAGCTACTGTGACAAAAGATATGAGTAGCACTGTGCACTGGCAGAAGTTGGCAGAGTGGACGCTGTAGGCCTGACACACACGCTTGCAGACAACTAACTGCTATTCAATCTATTACAGTCAAAATTGTATTTTTTTTTTTAAATGTACACTACTGTTAAACCAGATATGAGTTGCACTGGGGTGACACTGTGCCCTGGCAGGCAGGCACTGAAACGCACACGTGTGAAGGAAACTGACTGCTATTATTTAACACAGTCAAAAAAGTGTTGTTTTTTTTAAATGTACACTACTGTTACACCAGATATGAGTTGCACTGGGGTGACACTGTGCCCTGGCAGGCAGGCACTGAAACGCACACGTGTGAAGGAAACTGACTGCTATTATTTAACACAGTCAAAAAAGTGTTGTTTTTTTTAAATGTACACTACTGTTACACCAGATATGAGTTGCACTGGGGTGACACTGTGCCCTGGCAGGCAGGCAGGCCCTGAAACGCACACGTGTGAAGGAAACTGACTGCTATTATTTAACACAGTCAAAAAAGTGGTTTTTTTTTTAAATGTACACTACTGTTACACCAGATATGAGTGGTGGCACTGGGCAAGTGGGCACAGTATACGCTGTGAGCCTGACACACACGCTGGCAGGCAGGCAACTGCAATTAGATTACACAGGGAAAAAAAAAAATGATGTTCTATCCCTAAAAAGGGCTTTTTGGGGTGCTATCCTTACAGCAGAGTTCAGATGAGTCCTTCAGGACTGTAGTGGACACTGAATATACTAGCCTAGCTATCTATTTCCCTATTAAATCAGCAGCAGCTACACTGTCCCTCCTCTCACTAACAATGCAGCTTCCAAATTAATCTAAAATGGATGCTGTCCAGGAGGTGGGAGGGTCTGGGAGGGAGTGTCTGCCGCTGATTGGCTGGAATGTGTCTGCTGACTGTGAGGTAAAGGGTCAAAGTTTACTCAATGATGAAGAATAGGGGCAGATCGAACATCGCATATGTTTGGCCGCTGCGGCGAACGCGAACATGCTATGTTCGCCGGGAACTATTCGCCGGCGAACTATTCGCGACATCACTATTTATTACCCATTCCCCAGTTTTGCATAACCAACACAGTTATATTAATATACTTTTTACCTCTGTGATAACCTTGTATCTAAGAACCTTCTTCCAGCTCCCTAACCACATGACTGTTTATTATCTATTGACTTGCATTTAGTATTGTCTTGTGCTAACTCTTAAATAACTCCCTGTGCATTAACACAGTGTTATCTATATGACCCACATGGACTTATCAGTCTCTTGTTGTGAAAAGGAATTTAAAAATCATTTGATAAGAGGCAGCCCTCAAGGGCTTAGAAATTAGCATATGAGCCTACCTAGGTTTTGTTTCAAATAAGAATACCAAGAGAACAAAGCAAATTTTATGAACAAAGTACATTGGAAAGTTGATTAAAATTACAAGTTCTAGCTGAATTATGAAAGTTTAATTTTGACTAGACTGTCCCTTTAAATATTAAATGAATGTGAATGTTCCTTTGCTACACGTAAAAAAATGTCACCTGTAACATTGTTTACTTACCTCTAGTGCTGTAGAGCCGCACTAATCCCGACCCTTCTTTATAGAGCCCTGTGAAGAAGGGAGGTTTAGTGCAGCGGAATTCAGAGCCAGCGCTATAGTACCTTCAGCTTTACTGCAGACCCTGTGCCCTGGCAGGCAGGCCCTGAAACGCAGTCATGCTAAGCCTCCTATTAGCGGCCATGCCCTAGGGCTCAATAAAGAAGGGTTAACATTAACGCCACTCTCCAGGAAGCTACAGGAAAGTATTTTAACCTCTAAGGAAATGAATACTGACAAATTTCAAAAGCGTTTCTTCGTTTTATATAACTTTTATATAAATTTCATGGCACATTCGTTCGGATATTCATTCTGTGAAAACAACACAAATATCTGTGTTTCATTAACAAATTTGCATTTATAACAAAACAATTGAATATATCTAGTTTTGTTGTATTTACACTTTAGAATTTGTATATTACTTCATTCTTTGTTACTAGATTTCTGTTTTGTAACATGCATTTAAATTCCATATACAGCAGTGTATTTAGAGTTGTGATTTCACAAATATCATTAATGCTAACATTAACAAATCTATAACAATCAACATTAAATTGTATATTGCACAATTTGCACTGCACTTGTATTGTATTTTACTGTTTCTATGTGAATTTAGCCTGACAGTTTCGTGGGAGGGGCAGGGGAGTTAATTGGCTGAAGATTCGTGTCTACTGGATGTATCTGAATTTTTTTACAACTCTCATTATGGGGTCAATAACATTTCTTTAGAAAAACTTATCAAATGATTTATTGACAGAAAAGCACCATTAACGTCTATGGGGTTTTTTTTTGTAGATAAATTATTTCTTGTTTTTCTAAAGCATTGTGATCGATCCTATAATCTCTAAACATAGCCACTGTAAAGGTTGTTGAAAGTGTATAATACACTTATTTAAATGGCAGAAAATAAAAGTAACTAAAATAGAGACTAATTTAAGTGAAACATTAGTGAAAAAATTGCAGTTTAATTTGTATTTGCTGCAAATTGAAAATTGATATCAGTGCCAAGTGCCTCTGTTAAACTCACTTGCCCCTGTGAAATTCTGTATCCCAGAAAGCCTCATTACTTTCTGGGACTTCCTGGTTCTTCTCTTTTCTTAGAAAATTCAGTGACTTCAGCACCTGTGAAGACTGCATTATAATTTCACTCGAAGCTGGAACGTTTTTGAGAATTGGGCCTCTATTAAGGTGCCTACAATAGAAAGTAAGAAATGTTTTTGAAATACCAATTAGTGCAGGACAATGCAGGGTTAATAATGGAGATAAACAATGGAGATAAAACATCTTTTCTTTGCAATTTCTTTGCAATTTAACTTGTGAGTGTATTGGGAATACTGGAACATCTTTAATACCATACACATAGTATATAATCCAATGAGAACTGCAGGATAAAATTCTTACAAAATCAGTGACAGCTGAGAGAGAACTTTACAAACCCCTGTGCACCCCAATAGCTAATATTGCTGGATCTTTATTTGTATTTTGTACAATATGCACAGAAACACAGAGTATGATCATAACTCGCACATATCACAACCCTAAATTCAATGATATATACAAAATGCAGATTCTACATCCACCGAAGCACTAACTAGATAGTGCAATGTTTAAATGTGATCAGACACCGATTTCATTGAGTGCATATTGTACCACATTTGTCTCCTTTATACCCCTCAGTGAGAAACATAAATATTTCCCTGTCTATAACCCTGGTAGTAGCCTCCCTTTACTGACAGATCAAGTGTTGTGCTGGTGTCTGAACTGTTATGCACATCATTTATTAGTGCCGCACCCTCACATTTAATAGGTGCAGCTGCACTGAACTTTCAGGGCGGTGCTATATACATATCAGGGGGTGAGGTAAAGGCAGGGCTAGAGATTGAAAGATAAAGTAAATGTAGGAATAGGAAGCATCAGATGAGGTCCCCACTGATTTGTAGAACTTTGCCCCCAAAATATATGGTCTGTTCCTGCTTTGTATAAATGGTGAACTGGTGGAAATTTACCCTACAGCTATTTTTAATCTTGGAGGTGCTACAAAATAAGAACTAAATGTACCACTTCTGTCCCCAGCTGGCGTGTCTCGTGATTGTGGGATTACTGCTTCTTTTCCCGTTTGCTGTCATTGGGCTCCTTATTGTCTATCCAGTAGTAACGGTATGTATGCACATTTTTTATTACTTAAAGCAGAGAACACAGGGATTCCATCAATATTTCATTACATTAAAGAATGGTTGAAAATATGTTGACTTTTAAAACAGATAATTTAATACACTAAAGACCAGATTACGAGTGGAGCGCAAAATTGTGCTTACGCAAGCACGATATTTGCGCTCCGCTCGTAATAACAGTGCACGCAAATGTGCACTGGTATTTTAAGTGGCCCGCAATGCAAACGCGACATCGTGTTCACTTTGCTATAAAGCTATGCGCTCAATAGAATAGGAGCCTCGGTCTCATGCCGTGAGACACGACACAGAACCTAGAGCTTCAAAGTGGTTAAGTTGCGCAGAGACGGCAGCAGATTTTAAATATATATGTATATAGGCATAAACATATATATTTACAGGGAACACACAGTTCCCATAGACCGCTATGTAAAGGCCGTTTTTTTTTTTTCAAACACCCCACACCCGCTCACTTTAACCCCAAAAAACTGCTTAGTGCAGTTGCACAAGCAGTTCACAAGAACTGCTTGTGCAATGATAAATGCCATATGCAGTCGGCATTTATCGATGGGCGGCAGACATGATACGCTACTTCTACTTCCGAATGGAGCTTGATGCCCCTGTTTCCGCTTGTGTAATGATAAATGCCATATGCAGTCGGCATTTATCGATGGGCGGCAGACATGATACGCTACTTCTACTTCCGAATGGAGCTTGATGCCCCTGTTTCCGCTTGTGTAATGATAAATGCCGACAGCCTATGCTGTCAGCATTTATCGATGTGCGGCAGACATGATACGCTACTTTGTATCATGTCCGTTCGCACATTAATAAATAGGCCCATAGACTTCAATAGAGCATGAAAAGTGGAAAAAAACACTTAACACCCAACAACTCTTGCAAACCCGATTAGTTTAACCAAGTGCGCTAGCCCTACATTAAATATTATTATTTCACATGGCAGAATATGTTCTATTTATTCATAAATACGTATTTCTATATTTATATGATGTTTTCCGGTTAAAATATATACCTTTATATATAGATTATTATATGTAGGTACATATATATATATATATATATATATATATATATATATAAATACTTAGAACATATTCCCCTATGTGAAGAACATTGGAATGTGAAATATTTACAGTAAATAAACAGTATAACACTTTATTAAATTTGAATATTGCATAAATATGTTTTACACTACCTGTCTGCAAAAAGGCTCCAATAGACATATAAATATATAAATACATATGTACACACACATATAAATATATAAATACATATGTACACACACATATAAATATATAAATACATATGTACACACACATATAAATATATAAATACATATGTACACACACATATAAATATATAAATACATATGTACACACACATATAAATATATAAATACATATGTACACACACATATAAATATATAAATACATATGTACACACACATATAAATATATAAATACATATGTACACACACATATAAATATATAAATACATATGTACACACACATATAAATATATAAATACATATGTACACACACATATAAATATATAAATACATATGCACACACACATATAAATATATAAATACATATGTACACACACATATAAATATATAAATACATATGCACACACACATATAAATATATAAATATATATGTACACACACATATAAATATATAAATACATATGTACACACACATATAAATATATAAATACATATGCACACACACATATAAATATATAAATACATATGTACACACACATATAAATATATAAATACATATGTACACACACATATATATATATATATATATATATATATATATATATATATATATATATATATATATATATATATATATATATATATATATATATATATATATATAGTGGATATAGAAAGTCTACACACCCCTGTTAAAATGTCAGGTTTCTGTGATGTAAAAAAATGAGACAAAGATAAATAATTTCAGAACTTTTTCCACCTTTAATGTGACCTATAAACTGTACAACTTGATTGAAAAACAAACTGAAACTTTTAGGTGGAGGGAAGTAAAAAAAATAAAAATAAAAATAATATGGCTGCATAAGTGTGCAATCCCGTTTGCAGCCCTTTTTTTTCTAACACAAGACCTTATATCTTTGAGCCTTTATAACTTTTGTGTGCAATATTTTTTTTTAATAATTTTTATCAGATAGTGTTATTATGCGTTTAACTGTACTTTTACATTTATTTTTTATGTGTTTTTTCTATATTTTTATATTATATACTTTTCTTTCATGTAATTGGCAAGAGTCCATGAGCTAGTGACGTATGGGATATACAATCCTACCAGGAGGGGCAAAGTTTCCCAAACCTCAAAATGCCTATAAACACACCCCTCACCACACCCACAATTCAGTTTTACAAACTTTGCCTCCTATGGAGGTGGTGAAGTAATTTTATGCTAAGATTTCTACGTTGACATGCGCTTCTCAGCATTTTGAAGCCCGATTCCTGTCAGAGGGACGTGAAGGGAGTATCACCTATTGAATGCAATGATTTTCCTAACGGGGGTCAATTTCTTAGGTTCTCTGTTATCGGTCGTAGAGATTCATCTCCTACCTCCCTTTTCAGATCGACGATATACTCTCATATACCATTACCTCTAATGATAAGTGTTTCAGTACTGATTTGGCTATCTGCTATATGTGGATGGGTGTCTTTGGGTAAGTATGTTTTTTATTACTACACCTCAGCTATGGTTTTGGCACTTTATGCATTTATATAAAGTTCTAAATATATGTATTGTACTTATATTTGCCATGAGTCAGGTTCATGTATTTCCTTTTGCAGATTGTCAGTTTCATATTTGGGGAAAGTTAATATTAAGAAATATTTTTTTCTTACCTGGGGTTTAGTCTTTTTTCCAATTGACTACTTTGTTTCAAATTGCGGGCTGACTTAGGCTCGCGGGTGTGCCAAATGCTACACTTTATTGCGTCATTCTTGGCATGAAATTTTTTTGGCGTGAAAGGCACGTCCGTTGACGCAAGTTCATCATTTCCGGCATCGTAATTGACGCCGAGGGTTCACACAGGGTTGCGTCGTTAGTGACGCGAGTGTGTCATTTACGGACATGGTTGGCGCCAAAACATTTTTAAGTTACATTGTGCGTCATACTTGGCGCCAAACTTTTTTCATTATTTATTTGCCCCATTGCTGTTTGCCTCTTGCCTTTTTCTATGTCAGAGGGCTATGCTATTTGCATTTTTTCCCATTCCTGAAACTATCATATAAGGAAATTGATAATTTTGCTTTATATGTTGTTTTTTATTTTACATTCTGCAAGATGTCTCAATCTGATTCTGCCTCAGAAGTATCTGTTGGAACTTTGCTGCCTGACATTGGTTCTACCAAAGCTAAGTGCGTTTGTTGTAAAATTGTGGAGATTGTGGGGCATATGTATCAAGCTCCGTATGAAGCTTGATGCCCCGTGTTTCTGGCGAGCCTGCAGGCTCGCCAGAAACAGCAGTTATGAAGCAGTGGTCACAAAGACCGCTGCTCCATGACCTGTCCGCCTGCTCTGATTGACACCCCCCTGCTGGCGGCCTATTGGCCGCGAGTCTGCAGGGGGGCTGCGGTGCTCCAGCAGCTCTTGTTAGCTGCTGGTGCAATGCTGAATACGGCAAGCGTATTGCTCGCTGTATTCAGCGAAGTCTGGCGGACCTTATCATGATCCGCCAGACTTTGATAACTAGAGACCTATATCTCCTAATGTCATTTGTATTAGTTGTCATGATAAACTTTTACATGCAGATAGTGTGTCCATCAGTAATAGTACATTGCCGGTTGCAGCTCCTTCAACTTCTAATGTACATGATATACCTATGAATTTTAAAGAATTTATTACTGATTCTATTCAGAAGGCTTTGTCTGCATTTCCACCTTCTAATAAGCGTAAGAGGTCTTTTAAAACTTCTCATAAGTTGATGAAATTTCAAATGACCGACAACATAATGAATTATCCACCTCTGATGAGGATCTATCTGATTCAGAAGATCCTTCCTCAGATATTGACGCTGACAAATCTACTTATTTATTTAAAATGGAGTATATGCGTTCTTTGTTAAAAGAAGTGTTAATTACTTGAGGAAGCTAGTCCTCTTGATATTAAAACCAGTAAACGTTATTGAGGAAGCTAGTCCTCTTGATATTAAAACCAGTAAACGTTTAAATTCTGTTTTTAAACCTCCTGTGGTTACTGAGGTTTTTCCTATTCCTGATGCTATTTCTGATATGATTTCTAAGGAATGGAATAAGCCGAGTACTCCTTTTAATCCTTCTGCAAGGTTTAAAAAATTGTATCCTTTACCAGCAATTTCAATAGAGTTTTGGGAAAAGATCCCCAAAGTTGATGGGGTTATTTCTACTCTTGCTAAACGAACCACTATTCCTATAGAAGATAGTACTTCCTTTAAAGATCCTTTAGATAGGAAGCTTGAATCTTATCTAAGGAAAGCCTATTTATATTCAGGTAATCTTCTCAGGCCTGCAATTTCTTTGGCTGATGTTGCAGCTGCTTCAACCTTTTGGTTGGAGAACTTAGCGCAGCAAGAATTGGATTCTGACTTATATAGCATTGTTCGTTTACTACAACATGCTAATCATTTTATTTGTGATGCAATTTTTGATATTATCAAAATTGATGTTAGATCCATGTCTTTAGCTATTTTAGCTAGAAGAGCTTTGCGGCTTAAATCTTGGAATGCTGATATGACATCTAAGTCTAGATTACTATCTCTTTCCTTCCAAGGTAATAATTTATTTGGTTCTCAGTTGGATTCTATAATTTCAACTGTTACTGGGGGAAGGGAGTTTTTTTGCCTCAGGATAAAAAACCTAAGGGTAAATCTAAGGCTTCTAATCGTTTTCGTTCCTTTCATCAAAATAAGGAACAAAAACCTAATCCTTCACCCAAGAAAACTGGTTCCAATTGGAAGCCTTCCTCAAATTGGAATAAATCCAAGCCTTTTAAGAAACCAAAGTCAGCCCCTAAGTCCGCATGAAGGTGCGGCCCTCATTCCAGCTCAGCTGGTAGGGGGCAGATTAAGGTTTTTCAAGGATGTTTGGGCAAATTCTGTCCAAAATCAATGGATTCAGAGCATTGTCTCTCAGGGGTACCGAATAGGATTCAGAGTAAGACCTCCTGTGAGAAGATTTTTTCTCTCATGCATCCCAGTAAATCCAGTAAAAGCTCAGGCTTTCCTGAAGTGTGTTTCAGACCTGGAGGTTTCAGGGGTAATTATGCCGGTTCCTTTTCAGGAACAAGGTCTGGGGTTTTATTCAAATCTATTCATTGTCCCAAAGAAAGAAAATTCATTCAGGCCAGTTCTGGATCTGAACATTTTGAATCGTTATGTAAGAGTACCAACTTTCAAGATGGTGACTATAAGGACTATTCTGCATTTTGTTCAGCAAGGACATTATATGTCTACAATAGACTTGCAGGATGCTTACCTTCATATTCCGATTCATCCAGAACATTATCAGTTCCTGAGATTCTCTTTTCTAGACAAGCATTACCAATTTGTTGCTCTTCCATTTGGCCTAGCAACAGCTCCAAGAATCTTTTCAAAGGTTCTGGGTGCCCTACTCTCTGTAATCAGAGAATAGGGTATTGCGGTGTTTCCCTTCAGTGGCTATGTGCATGGAAGTTTTAGGCCTCATGACTGCAGCATCGGACACGATTCCTTTTGCTCGTTTCACATGAGACCTCTCCAGCTTTGTATGCTGAATCAATGGTGCCGGGATCATTCAAAGATATCACAATTAATATCCTTAAATCCCAATGTTCTACTCTCGCTGACGTGGTGGTTAAATCACCAGTGTCTAGTTCAAGGGGGCTCTTTTGTTCGACTAACCTGGACTGTGATCACAACAGATGTGAGTCTTTCAGGTTGGGGAGCTATCTGGGGATCTCTGGCAGTACAAGGGGTTTGGAAATCTCAAGAGGCGAGATTACCAATCAATATTTTAGAACTCTGTGTAATTCTCAGAGCTCTTCAGTTTTGGCCTCTGTTGAAGAGAGAACCGTTCATTTGTTTTCAGACAGACAATATTACAACGGTGGCATATGTCAATCATCAGGGTGGGACTCACAGTCCCCAAGCTATTAAAGAAGTATCTCAGATACTTGTTTGGGTGGAATCCAGCTCCTGTCTAATTTCTGCGGTTCATATCCCAGGTGTAGATAATTGGAAGGCGGATTATCTCAGTCATCAGACTTTACATCCAGGGGAGTGGTCTCTCCATCCGGATGTGTTTTCTCAGATTGGTCAGATGTGGGGTCTTCCAGAAAAAGATCTGATGGCTTCTCATCTAAACAAGAAACTTCCCAGATACCTGTCCAGGTCCAGGGATTCTCAGGCGGAAGCAGTGGATGCGCTGACACTTCCTTGGTGTTATCAACCTGCTTATATATTCCCGCCTCTAGTTCTTCTTCCAAGAGTGATCTCCAAAGTCATCATGGAACAATAATTTGTGTTGCTGGTGGCTCCAGCATGGCCCCACAGGTTTTGGTATGTGGATCATGTTCGGATGTCTAGTTGCCAACCTTGGCCACTTCCGTTACGGCCGGACCTACTGTCTCAAGGTCTCTTTTTCCATCAGGATCTCAAATCATTAAATTTGAAGGTATGGAAATTGAACGCTTAGTGCTAAGTCATATAGGTTTCTCTGACTCAGTAATTAATACTATGTTACAAGCTCATAAATCTGTCTCTAGGAAGATTTATTATCGAGTTTGGAAGACTTACATTTCATGGTGTTCTTCTCATAAATTCTCTTGGCATGCTTTTAGAATTCCTAGAATTTTACAGTTTCTTTGGGATGATTTGGATAAAGGTTTGTCTGCAAGTACTTTGAAGGGACAAATCTCTGCTCTTTCTGTTTTATTTCACAGAAAGATTGCTATTCTTCCTGATATTCACTGTTTTGTACAGACTTTAGTTTGTATTAAGCCTGTCATTAAATCAATTTCTCCTCCTTGGAGTCTTAATTTGGTTTTGAGGGAGTTACAGGCTCCTCCATTTAAACCTATGCACTCTTTGGACATTAAACTACTTTCTTGGAAAGTGTTTTTCCTTTTGGCCATATCTTCTGCTAGAAGAGTTTCTGAGCTTTCTGCTCTTTCTTGTGAATCTCCTTTTCTGATTTTTCATCAGGATAAGGCAGTTTTGCGGACTTCATTTAAGTTCTTACCTAAGGTTGTGAATTCTAACAACATTAGTAGAGAAATTGTTGTCCCTTCCTTGTGTCCTAATCCTAAAAATTCTTTGGAAAAATCCTTACATTCTTTGGATCTGGTGAGAGCTTTGAAATATTATGTTGAAGCTACTAAAGATTTCAGAAAGTCTTCTAGTCTATTTGTTATATTCTCTGGTTCTAGGAAAGGTCAGAAGGCTTCTGCTATTTCCTTGGCTTCTTGGTTAAAGCTTTTGATTCATCAAGCTTATTTAGAGTCGGGGCAGGCCCCGCCTTAGAGAATTACAGCTCATTCTACTAGATCAGTCTCCACTTCGTGGGCTTTTAAGAATGAAGCTTCAGTTGATCAGATTTGAAAAGCGTCAACTTGGTCCTCTTTGCATACATTTACTAAATTCTACCGTTTTGATGTATTTGCTTCTTCAGAAGCAGTTTTTGGTAGAAAAGTTCTTCAGGCAGCTGTTTCAGTTTGATTCTTCTGCTGATGTTTTAAGTTTTTATTTTCTTCATGAGAATAACTTATATTTTGGGTTGTGGATTTATTTTTCAGCATATGGCTGTAGTTTATTTTTATCCCTCCCTCTCTAGTGACTCTTGCGTGGAGTTCCACATCTTGGGTATTTGATATCCCATACGTCACTAGCTCATGGACTCTTGCCAATTACATGAAAGAAAACATAATTTATGTAAGAACTTACCTGATAAATTAATTTTTTTCATGTTGGCAAGAGTCCATGAGGATAAGTGGTAGTAAGCAGCACCGGAGACTTGTATGCACTTAAAAGAAATTCACTTTATTGAGGCAATTGGATCCTTTAACAAAGCGGTAGATGTGTGACAAACTGTGCCATAGAGTTGCACCCCATGAGGCCCACCCTTTTCTTATGGTGGTTATGATTTTTTTGTATAAAGCATAATTATTTCCAGATTCCTTTGTTGATGCTTTTTACTCCTTTCTTTATCACCCCACTACTTGGCTATTCGTTAAACTGAATTGTGGGTGTGGTGAGGGGTGTATTTATAGGCATTTTGAGGTTTGGGAAACTTTTCCCCTCCTGGTAGGATTGTATATCCCATACGTCACTAGCTCATGGACTCTTGCCAATATGAAAGAAATTAATTTATCAGGTAAGTTCTTACATAAATTATGTTTTTTTTGTCTTGCGTAACAGTTAACCAGAGATCTGACGTTGCGCTAACCCGACGAGCATAAATTGCGATTGTGTTCATGCATTCACATTTACTTTAAACTCTTAATAGTGCACTACTTCCGATGCGTGCAAAGAGCCACAGTAATTCCGATATTTCTTGCAAGTAACAGCCTGCCACTCTAGCCTCTAGAGAGCTGTTGTAGAGATGTATTGCATCTGTGAAGACTTCATTATTGTCATACAAGCCACTGATTGCTCTCTGGCTTTCAGTATAATTTGTAAACTGATGGCACCCAGCTGTAATACTCTGCATCAGACCGATCTCCATCTTTGCACACTCATATCACTCACTGTCTTTTTTGATCATCCTGGACGTCCTGTCACTACCTAATGCTAAATGTTTTTAAAACTGAGCTCTAATTCCCCTCTTCTTCAAAAATCCAAACCCCCAACTTTCTATAACTGCTGATAACATTTTTACCCCACACCCTCATGCCCGATGCCTTGGGGTCACATGACTCAGATCTTTCATTTATTCATGGGATTTATCGTGAAGATAAATCTGTGTAGACAGTTGTTTGGAAATACAAACTGGCCAATATATAAGGATATTTTGTTAGGAAAATGGCCCAGTAGTAAAGATGAAAATGGATAAGATTATTTTGTAACTATGCAGACAAATACTTATATTTTGTCATATTTGTAAAAATCGTGTTTCTTAGACACATTGGGCTCCATGTACAAAGCAGAATAAGCGAGTTGGTCATTAGATCGCTGCTTCTTACACTCTTCGCCATCTCTGAGGTGGCAAAGAGAAATCACTGAGAGCTCACTCGCTCTGGGTGATTGACTGTCCCTCCTCTCGCTCAATTGGTCATGGGAGTGAAGGGATGGGCGTTACACACTCATCTGAGTGTGTAATGATGCATACGGGCCAGCGGACGAACAGAGCTGCTGCCCTTTGGCTGACATAGAAACATAGAAAGGTTTACAGTAGAATAAAAAAAAACAGAGAGCTCATTGGGGCATATTTATCAAGCTTAAGGCTCGCCATAAACAGAAGTTATGAAGCAGCGGTCTAAAGACCCCTGCTTCATAACTTGCCCATCTGCTCTGAGGCGGCAGACAGAAATCAACTTAATCGAATACGATTGGGTTGATTGCCACCCCCTGCTGGTGGTCGATTGGCCGCAAATCTGCAGGGGGTGGCATTGCACCAGCAGTTCACAAGAACTGCTGATGCAATGATAAATGCCGACAGCATATGCTGTTGGCATTTATCGATGTGCCGCAATGTGCAGCAGATATGATACGCTAATTTGTATAATGTGTGCTCGCACATTGGTAAACAGGCCCCATTGAATCTGTCCATACATCCTTGTGAAGTAAAGCTCAATGAATTGTATTAACCCTATGTATACCCCAGGCATTCGTGTATACCATCACTGTATTTGTTCTTACCACCTCTACTAAAGTGTGTTCTGTGAATAGACCACACTTTACAAAAAAATTGAGGGTCACAATGCCAAACCTTTCCGATCATTTTGAATGGGTTCTTGCACCATTTGATTTCTAGAAGTGGGCAAACAATTGGATATTGTTTATTGTCATTTGATATAATGTAATGTCATTTGATATAATGTAATGTCATTTGATATAATGTAATGTCATTTGATACTGTTTATTGTCATTTGATATAATGTAATGTCATCTGATATAATGCAATGTCATTTGATACTGTGTATTGTCATTTGATACTGTTTATTGTCATTTGATATAATGTAATGTCATCTGATATAATGCAATGTCATTTGATACTGTGTATTGTCATTTGATACTGTTTATTGTCATTTGATATAATGTAATGTCATTTGATATAATGTAATGTAATTTGATATAATGTAATGTCATTTGATACTGTTTATTGTCATTTGATATAATGCAATGTCATTTGATACTGTGTATTGTCATTTGATACTGTTTATTGTCATTTGATATAATGTAATGTCATTTGATATAATGTAATGTCATTTGATACTGTTTATTGTCATTTGATATAATGTAATGTCATTTGATATAATGTAATGTCATTTGATATAATGTAATGTCATTTGATACTGTGTATTGCCACACGACACTGTGTACTAAGCATGTGTTTTCTATTCTCCTTATGTATCCTGTAGTTCTGCACTGCTACTGTCTTTAGGACTCAGCTGGTTGTTGGAATTTTCTCTCGTTCATCAGCAGAAGAATATTCTTGGTTCACAAATCAGCTGAGATCGCAAACTTTTCAAAGTTTTGTAAAGGAAATAAGACCTTTCTACATATCCAACAATAAGAAGCCTGAGTTCAGGAATGAAGTTCAGCAATGCAATTTTGCTATCCTCTATCATACTAAAAATCGAGGGAGGATTAACATAACAAATGTAACAGACTCATTGTATGACCATGAGCTGAACTATATGTTTGGTATACTAGGTAAGTAACATTGGTACATTTTGCTAGCACTCTTAAGAGTCAATAACTTAATAAAATATATAAATAATATGACTAGGTATTGATTTACAGTAAATATTTGTGCCTGAACACTATTACATGTTATGCAAATAAAAAATTATATTTAATAAAAAAAAAAACTGGTATGAAAAAACATTGATCCTTTGCTACTCCCTAAGAGTCCAGGTCACTTATTAAATAGATATGACATATAAATCTGTATTTTTTACTGTCTGTTATATCAACATAGAAATCATAATTAAAGAATGATTAAGCACTAAAGAGCGGAAACACAGACAAAGCTAGAGACAATACTACGCCCCACAACCTTCTATCCACAGCAAGAACAACCAAATAGATCAGGGGTCAGTAAACCTTGGGCCCCCAGATGTTTTGGAACTACATTTCCCATGAGGCTGAGACACTTTTTACAGGCTGTCTGAGCATCATGGGAAATGTAGTTCCAAAACATCTG
Source organism: Bombina bombina (assembly GCF_027579735.1). Taxonomy (NCBI): domain Eukaryota; kingdom Metazoa; phylum Chordata; class Amphibia; order Anura; family Bombinatoridae; genus Bombina; species Bombina bombina. Next base: position 14,458,918 of record NC_069509.1, on the reverse strand, counting down.
GAGGCCCAAGCTTTCTGACCCCTGAAATAGATGATTTTGTTCATATATTTTTTCTGGGATAAAACAATATCAACCAGGCAAACTGAATGTTCCCAATAACACTAAATAGAAAGAAAGAAATATAAAAAACAAAGCTTTTTTTTGTTCTGTCACTTGTAGGTAGACCGAATGTAATTGTCTTGATTGATGACCTGGATCAGTGCAGCACCGATGAAAAATTGCGCATCCTAAATGAACAACCTGACATTCAGACATTTGCCCATGAACTCTTCCTTTTCAGCACAGGGGAGAAGAAGGTGATAACCGGAGTCAGTGAAAAAATGATGGAGATCAGAGATGTCATGTTGGGTACGTCTCTTGTATATATTATATCTGAGTAATGGTAGAATGTCTTACTGGGCCATGGGATCAGACACTTAGAGATGTATATTGTTATTCATTTGTCTTCCCTGAATTACTTTTATCTCATGTTACTGAGACCGGTCTATCTTGATTCATTCACCATATATTATATTTATTCTATTATTATTACATTTCTCATGACCAAACATAACTATAGTTTATACATCATCTTGTTTTTAATAAATATACCAACTAACTTTATTGTTCCCAAAATATTAAAATACATATTAATAATAAACATTGCTTTGAGATGAAGGTTCCCTTATTTTAACAATGTATATCTGCTTTACATTATACTTTATGGTTCATGGGACCTCACATGTAGCTAAAAGCTGGTTCTTGGGGGCCTATCTATCAAGCTCTGTGTTAGGGCCCGTGTTAGTTATGGAGCAGCGGTCTAAAGAACACTGCTCCACAACCCTGTCCACCTGCTCTGATGAGGCGGACAGAAAATGCCGCAATTCAACCCGATCGAGTACGATCGGGTGGATTTACACCCCCCTGCTGGCAGCCTATTGCCCGCGAGTCTGCAGGGGGCGGCGTTGCACCAGCAGCTCACAAGAGCTGCTGGTGCAATGCTGAATATGGAGAGCGTATTACTCTCCGCATTCAGCGATGTCTGTCGAACCTGATCAGCACTGTCGGATCAGATCCGACAGAGACATATGATAAATAGGCCTCTATTTATCAAACCATTTACCTCCCTACAACTGCAGGTTCTAACAAAAAAACTGCAGTCAGTATTTATCAAGCAGCGGTCATCAAGCTGCTTCCCTAATCTCTTCTCCACCTCTAGAGAGTGGTGTTGCACAAGAGCATAAAATAGCTCTCTTGTGCAATGCTGAATTCAGGCAACGGATTGCTGCCCACCATAGGCCAGCAGGCAGACAGCGGCGAATATGTATACTTCTGTCCACCCTACAAACAAATCCCAATACAATAAGACAGCGCCACACTACTCAGTATGTGTATCAGCCCTTACTGAGGTTCTGTCAGATGATGTATGTTGACATTATAGACAAACACATAAAAAGATAAGGTACCAAAATAATGAGAACGTCCAAGTCAATGGTATTTGTGGGAATAGTCCGGTTCCAAATCAAAATAGAGGGGTTGCAGCTCCTTCCTTGCCAACAGGTGTCTGTTCCCAGGCTTTAGAAAAAAAAAGAGTATGTCGAGGTGTATTTCTCTGGAAGAGAAAGGAGAAAGAGCGCATCCACAATCTAAGTGCAGTAAGTAAGTTCACACTTTATTGAAAGATAAAACATGTATAGATTTACACTCACAAAAATGTCCTCAAACATATGAGGTATGTCTGTTCCTTAAAAGATATGCACAAGGTATTACTCCAGCACCGGTGATCCTCCTTGTTGTCCCTCTCCGTGTCAGCCAATATTGTGATATGAACGGATTTCCCTGGGGACTAAGCTAGGTAAAAATGCTGTGAGTAATATAGTGTATAGAGGAGATCGTGTGAGTGTGCGTTAGGAAAACAAACTATATTAGCCGGCTAATAGTTTGTTCCAAGCATCAGTAACAATCCCTTCTCCTCACACGTCAGATTATGGGCGTGGCCTTACGCGTTTCGCGGGCTCCTCCCGCTTCGTCAGAGGCTATGCCCATACTGACCATAATCTGCCCTTATGTTTGGTTGTGAACAACACGCCTCCAGATTTTAATTTGATATGATCTGGGGGCGTATAGTTGGGGTGTTTCCCGGGAAGTAGCAGTGGAGACGTGACACATAGTCTTTATCCGTTTACATACTCCACGCTGTCCCGTAGGTTGCACAGTAGCTATTTATATCGTACCTATTGTGACTTTTCGTCTTAAAAGAATCATTATACGTTCATCTTATATAATATAAAAACAAGACAATTCGAAATAATACGTTAAAACCTAGCATACAATTTGATATGCATAAAAACACTGTTGATAGAAAATATAGAGATAATACAAAACTAGTAAAAAGCACATATTATAGTTTCCATTAACTCACAATTAATATATAAATAGATGAAACAAAATTATATGTATATACAGTACAATCATTTCATTCTCAAAAAACAGTTTAAACTATATACAAATAAATAGATAGGGTTACCATGGATGTATGCTCATTGTACACTTCAATACCGCATGCACTAGGTATCACAGCTGTTAAATATTTCTGTGGAAAATGCGGCTACATTAATGAAACCCAGATGGAATTTTTGGAAAAAGCAATTGATTTTGTACTAAAGAAAAACTATTTTCTATTTGAGGGCAAGTATTTCCTCCAAACCAGGGGGACGGCCATGGGGACGAAATTTGCCCCGGACTTTGCCAACCTCTACATGGGCTGGTGGGAGGATCTATTTATCTTTAATTCAGAAAACCCATACAAAGAACACATTATGCATTGGTACCGATATATAGACGACATATTGATTGTCTGGCAAGGCACTACAGAGACATTAATAGAATTTGCTGAATATGCAAATAGAAATACACTCAACTTAAGCTTCACCATGGAGTCCAGTCAAACAAGGGTGACGTTCCTGGACTTGGAAATAATACAGGAACATGGTGATGTCTACACTAAGCTGTATAGGAAACCCACAGACACCAATGGATACCTGCATGCTGAGAGTGGGCACCACAGTAAGTGGAAGAGAAACATTCCACTGGGCCAATATCAAAGAGCTAAACGAAATTGTGCCAAAGATAACGATTTTCAGAAAGAATCAGAAATAATTACAAATAGGTTCCTAGCAAAAGGGTATCCACGGGGACTACTTGATGGCACAAAAGGAAAAGTGGATAAAATGGATAGGAAAACACTGATAACTAAAGGAACAGTGGAAAGTGTAGACAAGAAAATACCAGATAAACGAAAGATCCAATTAGTCACCAGGTATAATAGGGCAGCAAAAAACATTGAGGGAGCGGTGAAAAAGCATTGGCATATTCTTATGCAAGATCCTATTCTGAAAGAGATGCTAAACGAGAAGGGACAGGTTATCTTTAAAAGAAATATTAATGTACAAAACAAAATAAGTCCTAGTATGCTTAGACCAAATATAAAAGGTAAAAATTGGCTAGAGAAACAAGCCCAGGGCTCGTTCAAATGTGGAAGAAAAGGATGCACCTGCTGTAGCCATATGGATCCGAGTAATCATTTTTTTGGGGCAACAAACAACAACAGGCAGTATGAAATAAAAGATCTAATTACCTGTAGAACAAATTATGTGGTATACCTCCTTAGGTGTTCGTGTGACAGGGTCTATATAGGGCGTACAAAACGCTGTATGAAAACTAGATTCAGTGAGCACCTTAGAAACATAGAGGCAGGTAAAGATAATCATGGCGTATTAGCACACTTCTTAGAAGTACATAATCAGGATGATACTAGTCTCACCATCATTGGGATTGAACATATAAAAAGAGACATAAGAGGTGGAAATCGTCTGCTACGACTCAGACAACGGGAGACCTTCTGGATCCATAAATTGCAGACCTTGGGTCCAGGGGGTCTCAACCGTGATATCGATCTAGCAGCATTTTTAGACACATAAATATACACAGAGGGAGTTTTTTATATACACACCTACTACCCACCACAGTCCATTGGGAGTACATCAATAGCTAACATATGGGCATCATATTATAAAATTGGATGACTTTGTGGACATCTATCCCCATAAATTTTTATGAATCTATTAGCTTGTGGATTTTTATAAATACATGATTTTTATAACAACATGCATTTTTTATATTCTTGTAACTATACCCCTATCTATTTATTTGTATATAGTTTAAACTGTTTTTTGAGAATGAAATGATTGTACTGTATATACATATAATTTTGTTTCATCTATTTATATATTAATTGTGAGTTAATGGAAACTATAATATGTGCTTTTTACTAGTTTTGTATTATCTCTATATTTTCTATCAACAGTGTTTTTATGCATATCAAATTGTATGCTAGGTTTTAACGTATTATTTCGAATTGTCTTGTTTTTATATTATATAAGATGAACGTATAATGATTCTTTTAAGACGAAAAGTCACAATAGGTACGATATAAATAGCTACTGTGCAACCTACGGGACAGCGTGGAGTATGTAAACGGATAAAGACTATGTGTCACGTCTCCACTGCTACTTCCCGGGAAACACCCCAACTATACGCCCCCAGATCATATCAAATTAAAATCTGGAGGCGTGTTGTTCACAACCAAACATAAGGGCAGATTATGGTCAGTATGGGCATAGCCTCTGACGAAGCGGGAGGAGCCCGCGAAACGCGTAAGGCCACGCCCATAATCTGACGTGTGAGGAGAAGGGATTGTGACTGATGCTTGGAACAAACTATTAGCCGGCTAATATAGTTTGTTTTCCTAACGCACACTCACACGATCTCCTCTATACACTATATTACTCACAGCATTTTTACCTAGCTTAGTCCCCAGGGAAATCCGTTCATATCACAATATTGGCTGACACGGAGAGGGACAACAAGGAGGATCACCGGTGCTGGAGTAATACCTTGTGCATATCTTTTAAGGAACAGACATACCTCATATGTTTGAGGACATTTTTGTGAGTGTAAATCTATACATGTTTTATCTTTCAATAAAGTGTGAACTTACTTACTGCACTTAGATTGTGGATGCGCTCTTTCTCCTTTCTCTTCCAGAGAAATACACCTCGACATATTCTGTCCACCCTAGCTTGATAAATCGAGCCCAATGTGTCTAGATCAGTGGTGGAAATCTTTTTTGAGAATGTTTTCCAAATTGGTGATAACCTTCTAAAAAGATTCTTGCAGACAATATGGCACTAGAGGTGGGCAGTATTACTGTAGACCAACATGTTTGTATGTGTGTCAGCTGTGGTAAGAATGCCAATATTAATCCCCCTGGCCAAGATCAAGTGAAAGTATTTCAATGATCTTCTTTAAAATAAACAAAAAAACAAAAAAAAACCAATAAATAAATTTTTTAGGTTTGTTTTGAAAGCTTCATACTTTCGGTCAGATTACGAGTTATGCGTTATGGCTGGCTCGGTAATAACTTGCAAGTTATTTCCACCGCTCAGCTTTAATAGCGCTGCTATTACAGGTTTTCCAAAAACCTGCGTTACCGGGCAATATGGTTGCATTGAGCTCCATACCGCACACAAATACCAGCGCTGCTTTGAGCTGGTTTTACGTGCTCGTGAACATTTCCCCATAGACATCAATGGGGAGAGCCGGCTAAAAAAAAGCCTAACATCTGCAATAAAGGAGCATAAAGCTCCATAACGCAGCCCCATTGATTTCTATTGGGAAAGAAAAGTTATGTTTACACCTAACACCCTAACATAAACCCAGAGTCTAAACACCCCTAATCTGCTGCCCCTGACATCGCTGACACCAACATTACACTTATTAACCCCTAATCTGCCACCCCCAATGTCGCCGCCACCCACCTACACTTATTAACCCCTAATCTGCCGCCCCCAATGTCGCTGCCACCCACACTTTTTAACCCCTAATTTGCCACCTCCAATGTCGCCGCCACCCACCTACACTTATTAACCCCTAATCTGCCACCCCCAATGTCGCCGCCACCCACCTACACTTATTAACCCCTAATCTGCCACCCCCACATTGCCAAAAGCTACCTACACTTATTAACCCCAAATCTGCTGCCCCCAATGTCGCAGCAACCTACATAAATTTATTAACCCTTAATCTGCCGCCCCAACGTCGCAGCCGCCACTATACTAAAGTTATTAACCCCTAAACCTCTGGCCTCCCACATCACTAACACTAAATAAATATATTAACCCCTAAACCTAACCCTAAGTCTAACCCTAACCCTAAATTTAATATAATTAAAATAAATCTAAATAAAAATTACTATCATTACCTAAACTAAATACTTACCTATAAAATAAACCCCAGGCTAGCTACAATATAACTAATAGTTACATTGTAGCTATTTTAGGCCTAGATTTAGAGTTTGGCGGTAGCCGTGAAAACCAGCGTTAGAGGCTCCTAACGCTGGTTTTAGGCTACCGCCGGTATTTGGAGTCAGTCAGGAAAGGGTCTAACGCTCACTTTCCAGCCGCGACTTTTCCATACCGCAGATCCCCTTACGTCAATTGCGTATCCTATCTTTTCAATGGGATCTTCCTAACTCCGGTGTTTAGAGTCGTTTCTGAAGTGAGCGTTAGAGCTCTAACGACAAAACTCCAGCCGCAGAAAAAAAGCAGGAGTTAAGAGCTTTCTGGGCTAACGCCGGTTCATAAAGCTCTTAACTACTGTACCCTAAAGTACACTAACACCCATAAACTACCTATGTACCCCTAAACTGAGGTCCCCCCCATCGCCGCAACTCGATTAAATTTTTTTAACCCCTAATCTGCCGACCGCCACCTACGTTATCCTTATGTACCCCTAATCTGCTGCCCCTAACCCCGCCGACCCCTGTATTATATTTATTAACCCCTAACCTGCCCCCCACAACGTCGCTGCCAGCTACTTACAATAATTAACCCCTAATCTGCCGACCGCAAAGCGCCGCCACCTACGTTATCCTTATGTACCCCTAATCTGCTGCCCCTAACACCGCCGACCCCTATATTATATTTATTAACCCCTAATCTGCCCCCCTCAACGTCGCCGACACCTGCCTACACTTATTAACCCCTAATCTGCCGAGCGGACCTGAGCGCTACAATAATAAAGTTATTAACCCCTAATCCGCCTCACTAACCCTATCATAAATAGTATTAACCCCTAATCTGCCCTCCCTAACATCGCCGACACCTAACTTCAATTATTAACCCCTAATCTGACGACCGGAGCTCACCGCTACTATAATAAATGGATTAACCCCTAAAGCTAAGTCTAACCCTAACACTAACACCCCCCTAATTTAAATATAATTTAAATCTAACGAAATTAATTAACTCTTATTAAATAAATTATTCCTATTTAAAGCTAAATACTTACCTGTAAAATACATCCTAATATAGCTACAATATAAATTATAATTATATTATAGCTATTTTAGGATTAATATTTATTTTACAGGCAACTTTGTAATTATTTTAACCAGGTACAATAGCTATTAAATAGTTAAGAACTATTTAATAGTTACCTAGTTAAAATAATAACAACATTACCTGTAAAATAAATCCTAACCTAAGTTATAATTAAACCTAACACTACCCCTCACATTTTATAAGAAACCACACAGTATTAACGGCAAACTTTTGGTCAACTATTTACACCAGGACTTGCTGACCACGATGATACCAAGCTCTGAGATATTTCTCATGCCTTTCTTTTGATCTGATATATTAAGGCCCTGAGACGCAGGACTTTGATTATCCTCTCCCGGTGCTCCGACTACCATAACTACCACATTCGCCATTAAACAACCTAATCCCTTATACGCGGTACTGTAAGTGAGAGTGCACCAACCAATTCGGCTTCATCTCCCTGTGATAAAGAAGAGGGTCATACTCGAACACGCACGCAACATCGAGTCAAAATGGAGGCTGTTGTCATTGCAGCGCTCACCGCTCTGGAACATACCATGGACTTACAATATGCTGACTTGAGGCTTCATATCTCTATGCTACGAAAGGGAGAGCCGGTTCCGCCATGTCAAGAGGCTAATCAACCAATTTCTCACCCGTTACAGAAAGGAAGGGGGAATGTCACCCCCCCGACAAACCTGACCGCTATCTCTGAGGGCCGGTCCATGACTGAGCAGGATAAGTGTTCCGGTAGCCATCTCAGGTCGACTAAGGTGACTCATCTATCAGTAAGCCCTGGTAATCAGCAGCGTAGATGGTCAGCTGAGTGTTCTGGGGTTGCTGCTTCTCCGCTAGATCCTGTGGTGGGGCGGCCGACCATCACTGGTACAGAGTCTAGATCCTCAACAGATAAGTACACAGCACAACCCCCTTTGAGAAAGCCACCCCATGTACAGCAAAGGGGAACTCAACTGACCCTACGAACACTTGACAAACGCCCCTTAAAAATCACATGCCAGGACTGGGCATTCTTCCCCACTGTCGCTTCTTTGTACTACCCCATTCATAGGGATTTGCTCGCAGGGCTTTACCGGGAGAACTGGAAAGCTACAGGGGAGAATAATTTCACTCAGTCTCATCAATATATAAATGTGGAATCCTGGGAAATCATATTTATAGGTCTCCTCTATGGACATAATAGCAGAGTTGGAATAGGTTAGATATATTTTCTATGCCTGGTGTGCTGTAATGGCTTGAGGCGCCCACAGCTCTGAAACATTGCACACTCTATTATGTGGACACTCTAAGGAGGACAGTGTTACTATATGATGATAGCTGATAACTTGAGATGTACTCTGGTGTGATGACCTGAAGCTGACTTGTATATATGTTGCATGTTATCAGAGGGGATTTATTATGTATGTAGCTTATATAAGTTTTTATTGCCTAAAGGTCACAGTTATATTCGTTTAAAATGTTACTTCATCTGACTCATACTACTTGTACTATAGAATAATCCTTCTACTTAAGAGCATAGCCTTGCTCATCCATATATGCTTATGTATCTATCTACTGCTGTCAATTGTTTATATTCCATATTCCCAGCACCCCACCTTATTATCTCAGAGGGCCTAACTGCGCATAAGCTTTATAATCATTTTACTCTCTATTCTTATTTACTACAAAATATGGAGTCCAGAAATAGCCCCACTGCACTATATATGTTATCTATATTTAGTCATCACTGGGGGTTTTAATTCACAAACTATTCCCTCCAATATTTTATGCTTTTATCCAGCTCATCTTGGTAATATTTCATTGCCCCATACTGAACACCATATACCACATTGTTTTTTTTTCTCATTTCCACTCTACTCGGTCCACAGCATCCCATAAACACCTGTAACCTTCCTTACCTCATAATAGTAGTGTATTTGCCTCCCCTCCATACCCAATCTCTATGCTTCCCCTTAGACGACATACCCCATATTTCTATGTAGACCAATATTCATCCAGTTATATAACTCTCTGGACATGGCTTCCCCCCTCCCACAATTACTTAAAACAGCTTTTCCCCGCTCCCCTTCTCAATTGCCACACGAACCATAGTGCTACCCACTCACACATGAAGGTATGGTTACTTTTTCCTCTTAACATTTATCCTGTGTTTTGTCCCCCTTTATAGATAATTAACTAATCTAATTCATAGAGCCCTTTGTATGACAAACGATCATCCCATGGTCTACATGGAAATATATACCAGCACCATACTATAACCCTTCATTCTTAGTGACATTTGGTTTCTAAGTTTGGAGACATTAAATACATGTATACAGTTTGCTTAGTTCAGGTTATATTTTACTCATTTTCAACTAGACAACATAGACTATTGAACAGAAACTCTACTTCTGGACCCCCTCCTACGGTCACATTACCCCTTCTTTAGATCAATATACAGCTAACATGCCACACACGCACCTCTCATAACCTCACATTATAAGCTATTATACACATAGCATACCCTTGGTCATTCTTGCCTAGTCGTGTTCTTGGATTATAGTTTTAGTAAGACCCCAGAGGGACTGTGAATATTTCTAGAGTAATCCAGGCTACAACCACCTTTCTGCCCACCCCAATAAATTAAGCTTAAGAGATCAATAATGGTTCCACTAATCCATAATAATAATCCCACACCTCTCACACATCTAGACACGCTCCCCCCCCACCTTTGTTATCCCTTTTTTTTTAACCAGAGCGGCTCCTGTCCGCTGAATCCCCCCTCTCCCCAAAATTAAACCTTCTCACTAACTCCATCTTGCCATAACTCACCCTGAAATAATACACCATTTTAGAGTCTTTGCAGTAAGATGGGGACCATCCTTATCCTCTATAAGCTAAAGGTTATAAAATGAGGTTTCTTCACCATATGCGCCAGTTAATCATCTCAGTTCTATGTAAGTCTCATATCTCTACCTCTATCTCTGTATACTATACATCCTACAGTTCACATTGTGGACATAATTTTGTACTCTTAGCCAGAATTTAATCACTATATGTTGGATTTATGACATAGCTAATGTATACAGCTTAAATCTTCATTCACAGACCTGTCTTATATCTGGACATATGTTTGCTTTGTGTTTTTGTGCATTACCTCAATAAAAAATTATTTAAAAAAAAACAAAAAAAAAAAAAAACCTAACACTACCCTATCAATAAATTAATTAAATAAAATACCTACAATTACCTACAATAAAACCTAACACTACACTATCAATAAATAAATTAAATACAATTCCTACAAATAACTACAATTACATAAACTAACTAAAGTACAAAAAATAAAAAAGAACTAAGTTACAAAAAATAAAAAAATATTTACAAACATAAGAAAAATATTACAACAATTTTAAACTAATTACACCTACTCTAAGCCCCCTAATAAAATAACAAAGACCCCAAAAATAAAAAAATGTCCTACCCTATTCTAAATTAATAAAGTTAAAAGCTCTTTTACCTTACCAGCCCTGAACAGGGCCCTTTGCGGGGCATGCCCCAAGAAAATCAGCTCTTTTGCCTGGAAAAAAAACCATACAATACCCCCCCCCAACATTACAACCCACCACCCACATACCCCTAATCTAACCAAAACCCCCCTTAAATAAACCTAACACTAAGCCCCTGAAGATCTTCCTACCTTGTCTTCACCTCAACAGGTATCACCGATCCGTCCTGGCATCCGGTGCTGAATAGGTCCAGAAGAGGCTCCAAAGTCTTCCTCCTATCCGGCAAGAAGAGGACATCCGGACCGGCAAACATCTTCATCCAAGCGGCATCTTCGATCTTCTTCCATCCGGTGCGGAGGGGTCCATGTTGAAGCAGCCGACGCGGATCCATCCTCTTCTTTCGGCGTCTCCCGACGAATGACGGTTCCTTTAAGGGACGTCATCCAAGATGGCGTCCCTCGAATTCCGATTGGCTGATAGGATTCTATCAGCCAATCGGAATTAAGGTAGGAATATTCTGATTGGCTGATGGAATCAGCCAATCAGAATCAAGTTCAATCCGATTGGCTGATTGGATCAGCCAATCGGATTGAACTTGATTCTGATTGGCTGATTCCATCAGCCAATCAGAATATTCCTACCTTAATTCCGATTGGCTGATAGAATCCAATCAGCCAATCGGAATTCGAGGGACGCCATCTTGGATGACGTCCCTTGGATGACGTCCCTTAAAGGAACCGTCATTCGTCGGGAGACGCCGAAAGAAGAGGATGGATCCGCGTCGGCTGCTTCAACATGGACCCGCTCCGCACCGGATGGAAGAAGATCGAAGATGCCGCTTGGATGAAGATGTTTGCCGGTCCGGATGTCCTCTTCTTGCCGGATAGGAGGAAGACTTTGGAGCCTCTTCTGGACCTCTTCAGCACCGGATGCCAGGACGGATCGGTGATACCTGTTGAGGTGAAGACAAGGTAGGAAGATCTTCAGGGGCTTAGTGTTAGGTTTATTTAAGGGGGGTTTGGGTTAGATTAGGGGTATGTGGGTGGTGGGTTGTAATGTTGGGGGGGGGGTATTGTATGTTTTTTTTTCCAGGCAAAAGAGCTGATTTTCTTGGGGCATGCCCCGCAAAGGGCCCTGTTCAGGGCTGGTAATGTAAAAGAGCTTTTACATTTATTAATTTAGAATAGGGTAGGGCATTTTTTTATTTTGGGGGTCTTTGTTATTTTATTAGGGGGCTTAGAGTAGGTGTAATTAGTTTAAAATTGTTGTAATATTTTTCTTATGTTTGTAAATATTTTTTTATTTTTTGTAACTTAGTTCTTTTTTATTTTTTGTACTTTAGTTAGTTTATGTAATTGTAGTTATTTGTAGGAATTGTATTTAATTTATTTATTGATAGTGTAGTGTTAGGTTTTATTGTAGGTAATTGTAGGTATTTTATTTAATTAATTTATTGATAGGGTAGTGTTAGGTTTAATTATAATTTAGGTTAGGATTTATTTTACAGGTAATTTTGTTATTATTTTAACTAGGTAACTATTAAATAGTTCTTAACTATTTAATAGCTATTGTACCTGGTTAAAATAATTACAAAGTTGCCTGTAAAATAAATATTAATACTAAAATAGCTATAATATAATTATAATTTATATTGTAGCTATATTAGGATGTATTTTACAGGTAAGTATTTAGCTTTAAATAGGAATAATTTATTTAATAAGAGTTAATTAATTTCGTTAGATTTAAATTATATTTAACTTAGGGGGGTGTTAGTGTTAGGGTTAGACTTAGCTTTAGGGGTTAATCCATTTATTATAGTAGCGGTGAGCTCCGGTCGTCAGATTAGGGGTTAATAATTGAAGTTAGGTGTCGGCGATGTTAGGGAGGGCAGATTAGGGGTTAATACTATTTATGATAGGGTTAGTGAGGCGGATTAGGGGTTAATAACTTTATTATAGTAGCGCTCAGGTCCGCTCGGCAGATTAGGGGTTAATAAGTGTAGGCAGGTGGAGGCGACGTTGTGGGGGGCAGATTAGGGGTTAATAAATATAATATAGGGGTCGGCGATGTTAGGGCAGCAGATTAGGGGTACATAGGGATAATGTAAGTAGCGGCGGTTTACGGAGCGGCAGATTAGGGGTTAATAATAATATGCAGGTGTCAGCGATAGTGGGGGCGGCAGAATAGGGGTTAATAAGTGTAAGGTTAGGGGTGTTTAGACTCGGGGTACATGTTAGAGTGTTAGGTGCAGACGTAGGAAGTGTTTCCCCATAGGAAACAATGGGGCTGCGTTAGGAGCTGAACGCTGCTTTTTTGCAGGTGTTAGGTTTTTTTTCAGCTCAAACAGACCCATTGTTTCCTATGGGAGAATCGTGCACGAGCACGTTTTTGAAGCTGGCCGCGTCCGTAAGCAACTCTGGTATCGAGAGTTGCATTTGCGGTAAAAATGCTCTACGCTCCTTTTTTGGAGCCCAACGCAGCATTTTTTTGGACTCTCGATACCAGAGTTAAGTTTATGGTGCGGCCAGAAAAAAGCCCGCGTAGCGTTAACAACCCATCTACCGCCAAACTCCAAATCTAGGCCTTAGGTTTTATTGTTATTTCACAGCTAAGTTTGTATTTATTTTAATTAGGTAGACTAGTTAGTAAATAGTTATTAACTATTTACTAACTATCTAGTTAAAATAAATACAAATTTACCTGTAAAATAAAACCTAACCTGTCTTACACTAATACCTAACATTACACTACAATTAAATTACATTAATTAAATACAATTAACTAAATTACAACAAAAAAATAAACACTAAATTACACAAAATAAAAAAGAAATTATCAAATATTTAAACTAATTACACCTAATCTAATAGTCCTATCAAAATAAAAAAGCCCCCTCAAAATAAAAAAAATCCTAGCCTAAACTGCCAATAGCCCTTAAAAGGGCCTTTTGCGGGGCATTGCCCCAAATAAATAAACTCTTTTACCTTTTTCTTTGCCCAAACCCCTAATCTAAAAAAAAAAACACCCAATAAACCCTTAAAAAAAACTAACACTAACCCCCAAAGATCCACTTACAGTTTTTTAAGACCGGACATCCATCCTCATCAAGCCGGGAGAAGTCTTCATCCAAGCGGGCAGAAGTCCTCAACGAAGCTGGGAGAAGTCTTCATCCAAGCGACAAGAAGTCATCCTCCAGGTGGGCAGAAGTCTTCATCCAGACGGCATCTTCTATCTTCATCCTTCCAATGCGGAGCGGCTCCATCTTCAAGACATCCGGCACGGAGCATCCTCTTCATATGGTCCCAGCCGTACACTGAAGGTTCCTTTAAATGACGTCAACCAAGATGGCATCCCTTGAATTCCGATTGGCTTATAGAATTCTATCAGCCAATCGGAATTAAAGGTGAAAAAATCTCATATTGGCTGATGCAAATAAGATTGAGCTTCAATCAGCCAATAGGATTGAGCTTGCATTCTATTGGCTGTTCCAATCAGCCAATAGAATGCAAGCTCAGTCCTATTGGCTAATTGGATCAGCCAATAGGATTGAAGCTCAATCCTATTGGCTGATTGCATCAGCCAATAGGATTTTTTCACCTTTAATTCCGATTGGCTGATAGAATTCTATCAGCCAATCGGAATTCAAGGGACGCCATCTTGGATGAAGTCATTTAAAGGAACCTTCAGTGTACGGCTGGGACCATATGAAGAGGATGCTCCGCGCCAGATGTCTTGAAGATGGAGCTGCTCTGCATCAGAAGGATGAAGATAGAAGATGCCATCTGAATGAAGACTTCTGCCCGCCTGGAGGATGACTTCTTGCCACTTGGATGAAGACTTCTTCCGGCTTCGTTGAGGACTTCTGCCCCATTTTGTTGAAGACTTCTCCCGGCTTGATGAGAATGGATGTCCGGTCTTCAAAAACAGTAAGTGGATGTTAGGTGTTAGTGTAAGACAGGTTAGGTTTTATTTTACAGGTACATTTGTATTTATTTTAACTAGGTAGTTAGTAAATAGTTAATAACTATTTACTAACTAATCTACCTAGTTAAAATAAATACAAACTTAGCTGTGAAATTAAAATAAAACCTAAGATTCCTATTTAAAACTAAATACTTACCTGTAAAATAAACCCTAAGCTAGCTACAATATAACTAATAGTTACATTGTAGCTAGCTTAGGGTTTATTTTACAGGTAAGTATTTAGTTTTAAATAGGAATTATTTAGTTAATGATAGTAATTTTTATTTAGAATTATTTTAATTATATTAAAGTTAGGGGTGTTAGGGTTAGACTTAGGTTTAGGTTTAGGGGTTAATAACTTTAGTATAGTGGTGGCGGTGACATTGGGGGCGGCAGATTAGGGGTTAATAATATTTAGCTAGTGTTTGTGATGCGGGAGTGCGGCGGTTTAGGGGCTAATATGCTTATTATAGTGGTGGCGATGTCCGGAGTGGCAGATTAGGGGTTAATCATTTTATTATAGTGTTTGCAATGTGGGAGGGCCTCGGTTTAGGGTTTAATAGTTAGTTTATGGGTGTTAGTTGTCAGTATATGGCTGGGTTATAACTCAATATATTTAATAATTATCCTTTAAACTAAACCCCAATAAAATATGCATATACCAAAAACCATAAAAGTAATATAAATTCCTGAATTCTTTTTATTAGTTAATATCTATAAACACATTGAAATATATTTATTAGAACCAGAATATGAATCAATACTATACACGTTTGAATTATTAAAATATGCTATACTCTTTACAAAGCAACCCAAATTGTAACTTTATAACTAACCTTTAGTGATGTTGCGAATAGTTCACGGCAAATAATTCCCGGCGAACATAGCATGTTCGTGTTCGCCGCAGCGGGCGAACATATGCGATGTTCGATCCGCCACCTATTCGTCATCATTGAGTAATACTTTGACCCTGTACCTCACAGTCAGAAGACACAGTCCAGCCAATCAGCAGCAGACACTCCCTCCCAGACCCTCCTACCTCCTGGACAGCATCTATTTTAGATTAATTTGGAAGCTGCATTCTTAGTGAGAGGAGGGACAGTGTAGCTGCTGCTGATTTAATAGGGAAATTGATAGCTAGGCTAGTGTATTCAGTGTCCACTACAGTCCTGAAGGACTCATCTGATCTCTGCTGTAAGGACAGCACCCCAAAAAGCCCTTTTTAGGGCTAGAACACCAGTCTGCTTTTTTTTTTTTTTTTCCTGTGTAATCTAATTGCAGTTGCCTGCCTGCCTGCCAGCGTGTGTGTCAGGCTCACAGTGTATACTGTGCCCACTTGCCCAGTGCCACCACTCATATCTGGTGTAACAGTAGTGTAGATTTAGTAAAAAAAAAAACTTTTTTGACTGTGTTAAATAATAGCAGTCAGTTTCCTTCACACATGTGCGTTTCAGAGCCTGCCTGCCAGGACACAGTGTCACCCCAGTGCAACTCATATCTGGTGTAACAGTAGTGTAGATTTAAAAAAAACAACACTTTTTTGACTGTGTTAAATAATAGCAGTCATTTTCCTTCACACGTGTGCATTTCAGTGCCTGCCTGCCAGGGCACAGTGTCACCCCAGTGCAACTCATATCTGGTGTAACAGTAGTGTAGATTTAAAAAAAACAACACTTTTTTGACTGTGTTAAATAATAGCAGTCAGTTTCCTTCACACGTGTGCGTTTCAGGGCCTGCCTGCCAGGGCACAGTGTCACCCCAGTGACACTGGGGTGACACTACCTGATCGATACAACATCATACCTGATGTTTTAAAGCACATTATTTCAAACAATTTAGGAATGTTAGGGGATTTATGCCCTTTATGGCTTAAAACCAGACTCTGCATCAACTATGTAATTTTCCATGGGAGTTTTGCCATGGATCCCCCTCCGGCATGCCACAGTCCAGGTGTTAGTCCCCTTGAAACAACTTTTCCATCACTATTGTGGCCAGAAAGAGTCCCTGTGTGTTTAAAAATTCACCTGCCCATTGAAGTCAATGGGGGTTCGCCCGGTTCGTGAACTTTTTTTATGTTCGCGACATCACTACTAACCTTATTCCCAATTGAATTTCATTCAATTAACACAATGAGATTCCAAGATATTAGCTACTAACATTCAGACTGGTAAAATTAACTATATAGTCCCAATTGATTCTAACACAATTCTAATTTAAAACATCAAAATAGTATCTATTATCTATGCAAAAACCTTTGCTAATTTATCTAAATTGAAATAAATTCTTAGTTACTTACAATTTAAAACCAATTCTGCGTTATAACTCTATATTTGCAAAGATAAACAACTTAGCATTTAGGATATATGTTTTAAAATACACAGACTATGAATGTAAGCTAAAATACCATTTATTCCTTTAAGCAACAATGGATGTTTGTTTGTTTTAAATATTTTGCATACAAGAGACAAACTTAACACTATACAGGACTATGAATATAATTTTAAAATAAAAATATGCTCTTTAAATCTATCAGTTGCAATTTAACAGCAGAGACTATGCATATATTTTGTTTTAAATATTTACCTCTATTTAGCAACCTTTATATATACTTTACCAAAATGATATTCAGCTTCAAAACTTGTCCTACCTCATATAAAAATAAGTGTCTTTGCAATGGATAAGGAAGGTATAGCCAAATTTGCTTAGAGTTTTGACTGTCTCCCACGCAACCAGTTATCAGTTAGTTTAGCAAAAATCAGCACCTTCCCATCTTGCATTCCAGCTTATATTGTTTAATCATAGGTGAGAATATGGGAGGCTCTTGGAAACCTTGTCCCTTCTTATTGGTTCATTTCGGAAATGTATCTTTTTAACAGTCAAATCTTTTAACTGTAATACCGGATTTTGGCCATCGGGGGGCAACATGACAAACAAACAGTTTTATTTAATCATTTCTAACATTTAAAAACATTTCTTTAAAATGTGTAATATAAAATGTTATAATTTCTTTTATATTTATAAGTTACATGTTCAAATGTGCTGTATTATTTCACATTATTTATTCTAATTATTCCAATACCAGACACTGTATGTTTTTAACATCATATTATATCAAAGTAATTTATACTGCTAACTGATTAGCTTAAAATCCATTTAAAATGTCATCAGGTCATTTCCCCACATTTATATACAAACACAGCATATTTTATATTCAGTACTGCACTGCATCCCAACATGAATATAATATATTTCATATTTCTAATAAATCCTGAATGCATGAATCTTGTCTATCGTCCATATTCATAGGACATCTTGTTATTATATGTCTGAAAAATAAAGAGATACAGAGGTTATTATTCTGACACAGTTAAACATTTTAGACCGACTAAAATAGTCACCTATCAAGCTTAGCAAATACTCATGTAATATTAAAAAATTAGACAATCTCCCAAATTTTTATATTCATATATAATATGTTGTCTGAATATATATATATTCACTATCATAGATAGTCTCTTATGCAGAGAGTTCATCATTTTGAGCCTTCATGCTTATCAGCTAAGCATTTTTAAACTACAGTATGTCTTTAGTGCAGGGGTGTCCAAACTTTGCTCTCCAGAGGTTTTGGAACTACATTTCCGATGATGCTCAGCCAGCATTTTATCTAGCTGAGCATCATGGGAAATGTAGTTCCAAAACCTCTGGAGAGCAAAGTTTGGACACCCCTGCTTTAGTGCATTCGGGGATATGACACTTCATTCTCCCTCTATGACTTGTAAATGGGACCTAGGATGACATGCTCGCAACTGATTGATATGGACCCATTTATCTATGAAACTATCACTTTTGGGGATCCTTATTTTATAGGCCACTGGAGATATTTTGTCGGTAATGACAAAAGGTCCTTTCCATGATGGAAGACATTTCTTCTCCCTAACATGATCTCTTCCAAAATTATAAAGATACACTTTATCATTTATTTTATATATTCCTTTTCGGACGTTTTGAGATCATAATAGGTTTTAGTGGCAGTTGCGGATTTCTCTAAGTTCCTTTGAGCAAATGCAAAGGCATATTGCAGGTGCTTTCTGAGGCCTAGATTTAGAGTTTGGCGGTAGCCGTGAAAACCAGCGTTAGAGGCTCCTAACGCTGGTTTTAGGCTACCGCCGGTATTTGGAGTCACTCAAAAAAGGGTCTAACGCTCACTTTCCAGCCGCGACTTTTCCATACCGCAGATCCCCTTACGTAAATTGCGCATCCTATCTTTTCAATGGGATCTTTCTAATTCCGGTATTTAGAGTCGTTGCTGGAGAGAGATTTAGAGCTCTTACGACAAAACTCCAGCCGCAGAAAAAAACCAGGAGTTAAGAGCTTTTTGGGCTAACGCCGGTTCATAAAGCTCTTAACTACTGTGCCCTAAAGTACACTAACACCCATAAACTACCTATGTACCCCTAAACTGAGGTCCCCCCACATCGCCGCCACTCGATTAAATTTTTTTAACCCCTAATCTGCCGACCGCCACCTACGTTATACTTATGTACCCCTAATCTGCTGCCCCTAACACCGCCGACCCCTATATTATATTTATTAACCCCTAATCTGCCCCCCACAACGTCGCCTCCACCTGCCTACACTTATTAACCCCTAATCTGCTGAGCAGACCGCACCGCTACTATAATAAAGTTATTAACCCCTAATCCGCCTCACTAACCCTATAATAAATAGTATTAACCCCTAATCTGCCCTCCCTAACATCGCCGACACCTAACTTCAAACATTAACCCCTAATCTGCCGACCGGAGCTCACCGCTATTCTAATAAATTTTTAAACCCCTAAAGCTAAGTCTAACCCTAACCCTAACACCCCCCTAAGTTAAATATAATTTAAATCTAACGAAATAAATTAACTCTTATTAAATAACTTATTCCTTTTTAAAGCTAAATACTTACCTGTAAAATAAACCCTAATATAGCTACAATATAAATTATAATTACATTGTAGCTATTTTAGGATTAATATTTATTTTACAGGCAACTTTGTAATTATTTTAACCAGGTACAATAGCTATTAAATAGTTAAGAACTATTTAATAGTTACCTAGTTAAAATAATAACAAACTTACCTGTAAAATAAATCCTAACCTAAGTTACAATTAAACCTATGATGAAGATGTCCATGATCCGGTAGAAGTCTTCATCCAAGCGGGGCAGAAGAGGTCTTCCATCCGATTGAAGTCTTCATCCAAGTGGGGCAGAAGAGGTCTTCCATCCGATTGAAGTCTTCATCCAGGCGGCATCTTCTATCGACATCCATCTGGAGCGGAGCGGCAACATCCTGAAGACCTCCGACGCGGAACATCCATCCTGGCCGATGACTGAACGACGAATGACGGTTCCTTTAAATAACGTCATCCAAGATGGCGTCCCTCGAATTCCGATTGGCTGATAGGATTCTATCAGCCAATCGGAATTAAGGTAGGAATATTCTGATTGGCTGATGGAATCAGCCAATCAGAATCAAGTTCAATCCGATTGGCTGATTGGATGAGCCAATCGGATTGAACTTGATTCTGATTGGCTGATTCCATCAGCCAATCAGAATATTCCTACCTTAATTCCGATTGGCTGATAGAATCCTATCAGCCAATCGGAATTCGAGGGACGCCATCTTGGATGACGTCATTTAAAGGAACCGTCATTCGTCGTTCAGTCGTCGGCCAGGATGGATGTTCCGCGTCGGAGGTCTTCAGGATGCTGCCGCACCGCTCCAGATGGATGTCGATAGAAGATGCCGCCTGGATGACGACTTCAATCGGATGGAAGACCTCTTCTGCTCTGCTTGGATGAAGACTTCAATCGGATGGAAGACCTCTTCTGCCCCGCTTGGATGAAGACTTCTACCGGATCATGGACATCTTCAACCCCCCGCTTGGGCTTGGATCAGGACATCGGAGGAGCTCTTCTGGACCGATCGGCGAACCTGGTATGGTGAAGACAAGGTAGGAAGATCTTCAGGGGCTTAGTGTTAGGTTTATTTAAGGGGGGTTTGGGTTAGATTAGGGGTATGTGGGTGGTGGGTTGTAATGTTGGGGGGGGTATTGTATGGTTTTTTTTACAGGCAAAAGAGCTGAACTTCTTGGGGCATGCCCCGCAAAGGGCCCTTTTAAGGGCTGGTAAGGTAAAAGAGCTTTGAACTTTAGTAATTTAGAATAGGGTAGGGCATTTTTTTATTTTGGGGGGCTTTGTTATTTTATTAGGGGGCTTAGAGTAGGTGTAATTAGTTTAAAATTGTTGTAAGATTTTTCTTATGTTTGTAAATATTTTTTTATTTTTTGTAACTTAGTTCTTTTTTATTTTTTGTACTTTAGTTAGTTTATTTCATTGTAGTTATTTGTAGATATTGTATTTAATTAATGTATTGATAGTGTAGTGTTAGGTTTAATTGTAGGTAATTGTAGGTATTTAATTTAATTAATTTAATGATAGTCTAGTGTTAGGTTTAATTGTAACTTAGGTTAGGATTTATTTTACAGGTAAGTTTGTTATTATTTTAACTAGGTAACTATTAAATAGTTCTTAACTATTTAATAGCTATTGTACCTGGTTAAAATAAATACAAAGTTGCCTGTAAAATAAATATTAATCCTAAAATAGCTACAATGTAATTATAATTTATATTGTAGCTATATTAGGATTTATTTTACAGGTAAGTATTTAGCTTTAAATAGGAATAAGTTATTTAATAAGAGTTAATTTATTTTGTTAGATTTAAATTATATTTAACTTAGGGGGGTGTTAGGGTTAGGGTTAGACTTAGCTTTAGGGGTTAATACATTTATTAGAATAGCGGTGAGCTCCGGTCGGCAGATTAGGGGTTAATGTTTGAAGTTAGGTGTCGGCGATGTTAGGGAGGGCAGATTAGGGGTTAATACTATTTATTATAGGGTTAGTGAGGCGGATTAGGGGTTAATAACTTTATTATAATAGCGGTGCGGTCCGCTCGGCAGATTATGGGTTAATAAGTGTAGGTAGGTAGCGGCGACGTTGTGGGGGGCAGATTAGGGGTTAATAAATATAATATAGGGGTCGGCGATGTTAGGGCAGCAGATTAGGGGTACATAGGGATAATGTAAGTAGCGGCGGTTTACGGAGCGGCAGATTAGGGGTTAAAAATAATATACAGGGGTCAGCGATAGCGGGGGCGGCAGATTAGGGGTTAATAAGTGTAAGGTTAGGGGTGTTTAGACTCGGGGTACATGTTAGGGTGTTAGTGTTATAAGCTTGTATAATGTGGCTATTCCCAGAGAACCTTAAGTAAAACAGGCTTATACAAAAGGTTATTACCAAGGGAGATAGCTGGTTTACTTAGTACAAGTTCTTTTTATAACACTTTACAAAATCAAAATAAAGTGAATAAAACAGATGAAATGAAGCCTTTGTATATTTTACACAGTTGTAAAGAGTTGTGTTCTTTAAAGATAGGAGGCAGCAAACAAGCAGCTTATTGGTATTGTCTGAGAAAAGCAGAATTTTATAGCAAAGTCTCTTTATAGTTAAGCTTAGAAATGAGAAACTGATTTGCAGTCTGCAGTGTCCATATATCAAGAGGTATCAGGTTACAGCAGGCAGAGTGTGTGATGCAGAGAGAAGGAGAGAGCCAGATTTAACCAGTTGTGAGCACTTTAACAGTTTGTATGTCAGCAGAACTTTGGATAAGAATATATACAGCTAGAGACAATTGTATATAAAATTAATGATACTTGCGAGTGAGTTTAGAACTGCAGAGAGCGAAGTTGGCACTGAGTCAAAATGGATCACAGCAGGGAAGATGTTCTTATTTCCTGGTAGAGGTAAACACTCAGTAATGGAGCTGGCTGGAAAATCAGACTGCAGAGTTAACACAGACTTGCAAGAGTTGCTGCCAAAGACTGTTCCTTGAAGTGTAAAGCAGCAGGAAATGCTTCTTAGGTTTAGAAGCTGGAGAAATGACAACAAGGATTTCCTTTAACAGGTACAAAAGCAGGATCTGTAGAATTTAGCTTTAGAGCTTGAAGCAGAGTGGGAACTACAAACTTCAATTATCAAGCAAAGCACAGGTGTACTGAACACACCTTTAAAGGGAGGTGAAGGAGTGGGTTGGTCTTAGTTCTTAAAGCTACAGGAATATGACATATCCCCCCTTTCAGGGGCACCCCCTTCCCGGCTCCAAACCTGGTTTGTCAGGATGTAGACGATGGAAGGATGTGAGCAATTGGGGAGCATGTAAGTCCCTAAGGGGTATCCAAGAATCCTCCTCATGACCATACCCTTTCCAATGTACTAGATACTCAATTGTTCTACCCCGGCGGCACGAATCCAGAATTGATTCCACTTCGAATTCCGTTTGATCTTCTATCAGCTGAGGAGAGTCCTCGATGACTTGAGGAATATTAACATCAGATCCTTGATAGGGTTTAAGTAGAGAAACATGGAAGGATGGGTGTATCCTGTAAGATACAGGTAGATCAAGAATCGCTGCATTAGAGTTGATCATTCTTTTTATCTTGAACGGACCTATGAACTGGTTAGCCAGTTTTTTGCTTGGTACCTTTAATTTGAGGTTTTTTGTTGAGAGCCAAACTCTATCGCCAACTGAGTATTGAGGTGGAGTTAGATGTTTTTTATCAAAATAACTCTTTTGGGTACATTTAGATTTCTCTAAGTGAATCTTTAGGGAAGTCAAAGTTTGTTTCAAATTAGAGACATAATCCAGAGCATAAGGTGATTTTGAGGTGGAGATGAAGTTGGGTACAGTGGTTGGATGGTAACCATAAGTGGCAAAGAAGGGTGAGACTTTAGTAGAAGAGTTGATGGAGTTGTTGTATGCGAACTCTGCAAGCGGTAACCATTCAACCCAGTCATCCTGGTTCTGTGAGATATAACACCTTAAGTATTGCTCCAAAGTCTGATTCAGTCTTTCAGTAAGGCCATTAGATTGGGGATGAAATGCTGTTGTCATTCTAGAGGAGATTCTTAACAATTTATATAGTGCCTTCCAAAACCTGGATGTGAATTGAGTCCCTCGATCAGTGACTATAGAGGTCGGTAAACCATGGAGTTTCACAATGTGATCAAAGAATGTTTTAGCTGTTGTGATAGCGTTTGGAATTCTCTTAAGAGGTATGAAATGAGAGAGTTTAGTAAGATGATCTATAACCACTAATATGGTTGTGAATGAATTAGATGGTGGTAATTCGACTATGAAGTCCATTCCAATCATGGTCCAAGGGACTTCAGGTATAGGTAATGGTTTTAGTAAACCAAAAGGTCTGTGGTGTTCTTTTTTGCAAGCTGCACATACATGACAATCTGACACAAAGGTAACTACATCTTGTCTTAAACCAGGCCACCAGTAATTCCTTGTTAATAAATCCTGGGTTTTAGTGATTCCAGGATGACCGGACATAGGGTTCGTATGATGTAGATGTAGGATCTCCTTCCTTACAGAAGGAGGAACGTATAACAAATTGTTGTAGAAGTATAAACCTGAAGTGGTGTCCTTTACGCAGCATGATGGAATGGTAGAATCTTTTAGTAAAGCTAATAAAATGTCTCTTTGTAGGCTAGAAGTTACAGCTATAAACTTGGTCAACGGTATAACTGTTTGTTGTTCTTCCTTTTCATTATGTTTAATGAAAGAACGGGAAAGAGCATCAGCTTGGATGTTCCTTGAACCTGGTCTATATGTGATCTGAAAGTTAAATCGGTCCAGGAATAAAGACCATCGGACTTGTCTTGATGACAAGGTCTTGTTTTTTCTAAGATATTGTAAATTCTTATGATCTGTAAGAACTGTAAAAGGTTTGAGTGTCCCTTCCAGTAGGTGTCTCCAGTGTTCCAGGGCACATTTGATAGCTAGAAGTTCCAGGTCCCCAACGGAGTAATTCCTTTCAGCTATAGACAGGAGTCGAGAGTAAAAGGCTACAGGATGTAGGACTGAAGTATCGGTTT
This sequence comes from Bombina bombina, assembly GCF_027579735.1. Taxonomy (NCBI): domain Eukaryota; kingdom Metazoa; phylum Chordata; class Amphibia; order Anura; family Bombinatoridae; genus Bombina; species Bombina bombina. The sequence continues at coordinate 14,434,035 of NC_069509.1, read as the reverse complement.
GTTGTTGGGAGAGAATAGCACCAATACCAACAGTGGAAGCATCAACCTCTAACACAAATTTAAATTCTGGATTAGGAAGCTGTAGGATAGGAGCTGAAGTAAAACATTCTTTTAAGTGCTCAAAAGCTTGTTGGGCTTCTACAGTCCAAACGAGTCGATTCTTACCGGTTAACTTAGTTAGAGGTTGGACAATGGATGAAAATCCTTTGATGAATCTCCTATAAAAATTAGAGAAGCCTAGAAACCTCTGAAGTGATTTCACAGAGGTAGGTACAGGCCATTTGAGTATGGATGTAACCTTCTCTGGATCCATGTTTACACCGTTAGGGGAAATTATGTAACCCAAAAATTTTATTGTCTTTACATGGAATACACATTTCTCAGCCTTGGCGTATAGCTGATGTTCTCTTAATCTAGACAAAACCCATCTTACATGTTTTACATGATCAGTTAGATTTTTGGAGTATATCAAAATATCGTCTAGATATATTACAACACACACATCCATTAAGTCTTTGAAAATATCGTTTATGAAAAATTGAAATGTGGCCGGAGCATTAGTTAAGCCGAATGGCATAACATTATATTGAAAGAGACCATAACGGGTTCTAAATGCTGTTTTCCATTCGTCACCGCTTTTTATCCTGATTAAATTGTATGCTCCCTTCAAATCTAGTTTGGTAAAGATGGTTGCATCTGTTAACCGTTCAAGTAATTCAGGTATTAAAGGAAGTGGATACCTATTTTTAATCGTAATAGAGTTTAATGCTCTGTAGTCAATGATTGGGCGTAAGGTCCCATCTTTATTTGTGACAAAGAATATGCCCGCTGCTGCAGGAGAGGTTGAGGTAGAAATAAAACCTTTCCTTAGATTATCGTCTAGGTACTCTCTGAGAAATTTTAATTCTTTTTGAGAGAGTGGAAAAATTCGGCCGAACGGTATGATAGACCCAGGTTTAGTATCAATGGGGCAATCATAAGGTCTGTGTGGAGGTAGATTTTCGGCTTCCTTAAGGTCAAATACATCTGAAAAGTCTGAATACTGCAATGGTATATGAGGGTGTAGAGTTTTGATTTCCACACAGGGAAAACAGGTAGCAGAACAGTATGGGGAAGAGAAAGTTACTGTGTTACTGCTCCAGTCTATTTGAGGGTTGTGTTTTCTTAACCAAGGATAACCCAATATTAAGGGGTGTAGTGAGCTAGGAATGATATCAAACGTAATGTATTCTGTATGACCCATGTTACAAGAGACAAGTAAAGGAACAGTATGGTGTGTGATTGGGCCTTTTAAATAAGTAGAGCCATCAATAACCTTCACATAGATAGGGGTTTGCTTTTGCACACAAGGTATTTTATTAGTATCTACAAGGGTTTTGTCAATGAAGCTTCCATAAGCTCCAGAATCTATCAGCGCCTCAGTCTTGAGAAGATGCTGGTCCCACTGTAAAGACAATGTGAAAGTTAATTGTGATTCATGAATGTTATCAGTATTTGGGTTAACTATAAGAATCTTACCCCTTTTTTGCCGGTTCAGAATAGGGCAGGAAGAGACACTGTGTTCTTTATTCCCACAGTACATACAGAGGTTTGAAATCCTCCTTCTCTGTTTCTCTTCTTGGGATAATGGTCCTCGGATGGCCCCAATTTCCATGGGCACAGGGGCTGTGGAGGTCTTTTCAGAATGAGAGGGTGTAAACCTTTTGAGGTAAGTTTCTGGGTGTTGTTTTTCAGCTCTCCTCTCTCTGTATCGTCTGTCCATGGCTATGCATATCTTTATGAGGGATTCCATGGTGTCTGGAGGTTCAATGCGAGAGATCTCATCCTTAAGATGTTCAGAGAGACCTAAACGGAATTGGTTCTTTAGACTTACAGTATTCCACTGTGAATCTGTAGCCCAGAGCTGAAAATCTGCCACATAGTCCTCAACTGGACGTTTGCCTTGCTTCAGGGTGCGCAAATTTGTTTCTGCGGTTAACTGGGTGTTGCAATCCTCATATAAGACAGCCATCTCCTTAAAAAATTCACTGATAGAATTCAAAATAGGATCATCAGTTTCATAAAACTTATCAGCCCACGAACGGGGATCTCCAGTTAGATAAGAGATGGTAGTACAAACCTTGATCTTGTCAGTATAATATGTCCTGGGCTTCATGGAAAACATCAGCATGCATGCATTTCTGAATTCACGAAAGCGTGTTCTTTCACCAGAAAAAATGTGTGGAGGTTTAACCTGTGGTTCAGGGTGATCAGCCTCTTTCCTTGAAAAGAAATCATTCATTAACCTCTTCAGGGTGTGGTTTTCATTTTTAACTTCAGTCAAACCTTGTGCTAAAATTTCAACTTTCTGGTTTAAGGAAGCTATTTCAATTGCCATTGAGGCAGGATCCATGATTTTTTTATATACAAGCTTTAAACTATAATGTATATATGTTAGTAAATTTCTTTATGGCTTGATAATTCTGTTATAAGCTTGTATAATGTGGCTATTCCCAGAGAACCTTAAGTAAAACAGGCTTATACAAAAGGTTATTACCAAGGGAGATAGCTGGTTTACTTAGTACAAGTTCTTTTTATAACACTTTACAAAATCAAAATAAAGTGAATAAAACAGATGAAATGAAGCCTTTGTATATTTTACACAGTTGTAAAGAGTTGTGTTCTTTAAAGATAGAAGGCAGCAAACAAGCAGCTTATTGGTATTGTCTGAGAAAAGCAGAATTTTATAGCAAAGTCTCTTTATAGTTAAGCTTAGAAATGAGAAACTGATTTGCAGTCTGCAGTGTCCATATATCAAGAGGTATCAGGTTACAGCAGGCAGAGTGTGTGATACAGAGAGAAGGAGAGAGCCAGATTTCACCAGTTGTGAGCACTTTAACAGTTTGTATGTCAGCAGAACTTTGGATAAGAATATATACAGCTAGAGACAATTGTATATAAAATTAATGATACTTGCGAGTGAGTTTAGAACTGCAGAGAGCGAAGTTGGCACTGAGTCAAAATGGATCACAGCAGGGAAGATGTTCTTATTTCCTGGTAGAGGTAAACACTCAGTAATGGAGCTGGCTGGAAAATCAGACTGCAGAGTTAACACAGACTTGCAAGAGTTGCTGCCAAAGACTGTTCCTTGAAGTGTAAAGCAGCAGGAAATGCTTCTTAGGTTTAGAAGCTGGAGAAATGACAACAAGGATTTCCTTTAACAGGTACAAAAGCAGGATCTGTAGAATTTAGCTTTAGAGCTTGAAGCAGAGTGGGAACTACAAACTTCAATTATCAAGCAAAGCACAGGTGTACTGAACACACCTTTAAAGGGAGGTGAAGGAGTGGGTTGGTCTTAGTTCTTAAAGCTACAGGAATATGACAGTTAGGTGCAGACGTAGGAAGTGTTTCCCCATAGCAAACAATGGGGCCGCGTTAGGAGCTTAACGCTGCTTTTTTGCAGGTGTTAGGTTTTTTTCAGCTCAAACAGCCCCATTGTTTCCTATGGGGGAATCGTGCACGAGCACGTTTTTGAGGCTGGCCGCTTGCGTAAGCAACTCTGGTATCGAGAGTTGAAGTTGTGTTAAAAATGCTCTACGCTCCTTTTTTGGAGCCTAACGCAGCCTTTTTGTGGACTCTAAATACCAGAGTTATTTTTATGGTGCGGCCAGAAAAAAGCCGGCGTTAGCTATGCGGGTCCTTACCGACAAAACTCTAAATCTAGCCGTTAGGTTCTCCACATATTGATGTGTATTGGCAGCGTTTATCAAGTTATGGTCTGATGTATGGTACAGTAGATGCTGAGGTAGAACCATTCTTCTACCAGTCATCAGTTCAAAAGGTGACATCTTGGTAGCACTACTTGGAGTTGCTCTTAATGCCATTAGGACTAGAGATAGTTTTACATCCCAGTCTTTACCCGTTTCACTCACAAACTTTTTGAGGATTTTCACAATGGACTGGTTGTAACGCTCTACACCGCCACTTGAGGCAGCTCTATAGCAATATGGTGCTTTCTTTTAACCCCTAGTATTTTCCACATTTTGGTCATCACTTCGTTAGTGAAGTGGGTTCCCCGATCTGATTCGATTCTTTGGGGTAAACCAAATCTGGAAAGCACGTGGTTGATGAGCAATGCTGCGCATGTTTCAGCACTATTGTTAGGTGCACTGATGCACTCTAGCCATTTAGTGAACAGGCATGTCACTGTTAACATGTATTTGTTACCTCTTGATGACCTAGTTACTGGACCAATAAAATCAATTTGTATATCTGACCATGGCATTAACATCCCCCTTTTCTGCAATGGCGCTCTATGCGTTGGTGCAGTGGGTTGGAACTGTGGACAGATTAGACAACCTTGACCGTAGGTTTGAACATCTTTCAACATGTGTGGCCAAAAGGCATAATCACACAATATTTCATACGTGAGTTTGGCACAATGATGACCAGATGTTGGAGCATCATAGGCATGTTGAAGCATTAGACCTCTGAATTTGGTGGGTACTACCCATTGTTGGATGCCAGTTTTGGAGGTTCTAATTAACAAACCATCCTGTAACTTGAATTGTGATCTGGATTTCATTAAGATTCTAAGATCTTCTTTGCCAATACAATCATCTTTTGAGATGGGGTTGCTTTCAGGATCTTCTATGTGTTTGTAAAAGATGCCTACAATGGGGTCTTCTTTTTGACTAGTGATCAGGTCCTCACTAGGAGAATCCTGACTCCATTGCACCAGGTTAGGCTCACTCTGTTGTTTAGCCTGGTTTCTGGTAATGGCTTCTACCTGAATTGCACCCATTAAGTGGTCAATATTAAGGTGTTCTCCAGTTATGGCTTCTTGTTTGGCTAATAAATCTGCAGGATCATTGCCTTCCTTATCAGGACCTAGCACCCTGGAATGACCCTTGGTCTTTTTCCAGTGTATGGTTAAATCATTGGATACCACCAGATTATCAATCTCACAGAGCAACTTGCCATGCTTGACTGGTTTGTTATTACTTTTCTGCATTCCATTCCTTTTCCAAATTGGCAGGTATTCAACAAAACTGTCACGCACATAATTTGAATCAGTTATGATCACAAATTCATGAATACCATGTTCAATAGCCATTTCAATGGTTTTTAGAACAGCAGTGAGTTCTGCAACTTGACTGGATCTTGGTCCAATGTTGAAACCTATAGATATATTTGGGAATCCATTTGCCCAAGTTATACCAATGCCAGCGACTAATCTGCGCTCATTATCAATAGTGGCATGGTAAGAACAACCATCAACATATACCCAAGGTAATGTTTGACACTGGTCCTCATTATACATTTTATATGGGGAAAGCAATTGTTCCTCCAGAAAATCATCTTCTGATAATTCTTCCCCAGGATCTTTAGCAGTACAGTCGTGGAGCTCAGCAAGCCCCTGTGCGACTGGATTATTTTTATCCTGCTTGTAGCGAATTTCTAAGGGCCAGCCTTGTAAGAAAAGAGTCCACGCTGTTATGCGGCTATTAGACAAATTCCCATCTCTTATTCTCTCACTTTGCAAATATAGAAAAGGCTGGTGGGCCGTTTCTACAATAATTTTCTCACCCTGTATATAGCTGCGGAAATTTTGTAGAGCCCATACTGTAGATAAGAGGGCTTTTTCGCAATCGCTAAATTTTATTTCTACTGGGGAATTTTGCTCTCATAAGCAATGACTTTGCTTAAGTTATCATGCTTTTGGTATACAACAGCACTCATGCTTATATCTGTGTAACCTGTTTCTAAGAAGAAAGTTTTACCACCTTCAGGGTACACTAAGCAAGGTGCTTGAGTGAGTTTTCTCTTCAGCTCCTTGATGGCTGTCTCTTGAGTCTCACTTCAGTGCCATTTCACGTCCTTCTTTAGAAGAAGTAGTAGTGGTTTAGCTAATTCTGCATAATTATCAATGAATTTGCGAGAATAATTCGTCATACCCAGGAATGATCTCAATTCCTTTAAGTTAGTTGGGTTTTTAGAATTTACTATAGCTTCCACCTTTTTCTTCTGAGAATTTAACACTGCAGAAGTAACTTCATGTCCCAAGAAGTTTACACGAGTGCGGCACCATTGAGCTTTTTGTAGGGATAATTTGACACCTGCCCTTTTAAGTTGGCTGAGGACGTGTTTAAGCTCTGCGATGTGTTTTTCAAAGTCTGTGCTTTTGATTAAAACATCATCAACATAAGATAAGGTCCCCCTTTCCAATGCATCAGGCATAGCCTTATGCATGAATACAGCAAATTTATGTCCAGAATTTATGTATCCAAAAGGAAGTCTCTGCATACTGGACTTTTTGAAATGAGAATGCCAGCTTATACTGGTCCTCCTCAAGTACCTTTATGGTCCAATATCCCTGTGCACAATCAATGGCAGTGAATATTCTGGATCCCTGCATCTGTGCTAGGCACTGTTCAATATATGGTACATGCCAGCCAGATATGTACACTCATTTGTTTAGCTGTCTTAAGTCAGCACACAAACGCCATTGTCCATTTGGCTTAAGAACACCTAGAATAGGATTGTTATAAGAGCTGTGCACCTGTTGGATAATGCCCCTTTCTTCCAAGTTCCTTATGATTTCTGCAAGAGAATCATATGAGGCTAAAGGAAGTCTGTATTGTTTAACAAAGACAGGTGGTGCATTGGGATCTGTTTGTATTCTTGTAATGTGTAAGAACCAGTGTGTGGTTTGAAACATTGTCGAATTTCTTTATGGACCCTGTGAAAAAGAAATAAAGGTCTTTTAAATTGTATCCTGGAGACTGGAAATCCATTTATTTAAATACTACATTGGGACTTGGCTAGTCCTGCTCCGTGCCACAGGACAGAAATATACAGGTGTTGTCTCCCACACTACTAATTGTAAGTCTGTAGTCCCACAGTCATAAGAATCCCTAGCAAAAATATCCTTGTACTCCATCAGGAGTTCTCACAGCTGTTGGCGTTCATCATTGCTGGAACAGCCATTAGCTAAGGATATTTGCTCTTCGACTATTTGCTGAAATCCTGGAAAGATTTCAGGCTGTCCTATTCCATAGGCTTCTTCCAATCTAGATGTGAGATCCCCTGGATTATAATTTACATTGCCCCCATGACTCTGGGTATTGGGGTAATCTTGCTGTTTGATCGGCTGATCAAATACTAGAGAGACTTCTTCAATTTTACGGATGCCTTCCTCTGAGCTGAAGGGATAAATAGACTGAATTGTAAATAGACCATCTGGCATAGATGCAAAGGATTGTTCTATTAATTGTTCTTCATTTAAGTATCCATCAGGTATTAGCCCAATTATATTATTCTGGAATCCAAAAGTTTAATAACTTGATTTCAGCACATATCCTATGGTAGTTCCCTTGGATAAGGTTATATCCTGTGGGGTCATGTTATGTACAATCACATGTATTAGAATAGTTCCAATATTTACCAAAGGAGTATAGGTCATTGTGATACCCAGATTTTGTATTCTATAGGAGAGGCAAATTAGTGTTTCAGAAGTTTTTAATTTCTGACCTCTCTTTACCTGTAAGGGTAAAAGAAATGTATCAGCCCCAGCATTAATTATAACATTGTTAGACACCTGTATATTCACAGCATATGGCAATTGCTGGTTTGATTTCAGGGCTGCACTTTCATCCTGAAATACTTCAGGGTCCCCCTTTAACCTGCTCCAGAGGCAAGAGTTAATCAAATCTATTTGTATGGCATATCTATGTAAGATATCATTGCCAATGTATATTTGATTAAGGGGACTATTTAAAACTAAAAACAGGTGCTTCACTGACTTATTGCATATATAGACAGATAATAAGCACTTAGCTGTGATGTTATAGCTTTCAAACATGTTATCCAGGCCGTGGACATAGTGGTCGTGGGGAGAAAGATATTTAATCACTTTAGGTTCAGCTATCTGCACTAATAAGCCTTCACTTATATAGCTAGCTTCCTGTATTAAGCTCAATTTAGCATACTTGCGGCTAGATTTAGAATTTGGCGTTAGCCGTGAAAACCAGCGTTAGAGGCTCCTAACGCTGGTTTTAGGCTACCACCGGTATTTGGAGTCAGTGATTAAAGGGTCTAACGCTCACTTTTCAGCCGCGACTTTTCCATACCGCAGATCCCCTTACGTCAATTGCGTATCCTATCTTTTCAATGGGATCTTCCTAACGCCGGTATTTAGAGTTGTTTCTGAAGTGAGCGTTAGAGCTCTAACGACAAAACTCCAGCCGCCGGAAAAAAGCAGGAGTTAAGAGCTTTCAGGGCTAACGCCGGTTCATAAAGCTCTTAACTACTGTACCCTAAATTACACTAACACCCATAAACAACCTATGTACCCCTAATCCGAGGTCCCCCCACATCGCCGCCACTCGATTAAATTTTTTTAACCCCTAATCTGCCGACCGCCACCTACGTTATACTTATGTACCCCTAATCTGCTGCCCCTAACACCGCCGACCCCTATATTATATTTATTAACCCCTAATCTGCCCCCCTCAACGTCGCCGACACCTGCCTACACTTATTAACCCCTAATCTGCCGAGCGGACCGCACCGCACCGCTACTATAATAAATGTATTAACCCCTAATCCGCCTCACTAACCCTATCATAAATAGTATTAACCCCTAATCTGCCCTCCCTAACATCGCCGACACCTAACTTCAATTATTAACCCCTAATCTGACGACCGGAGCTCACCGCTACTATAATAAATGGATGAACCCCTAAAGCTAAGTCTAACCCTAACACTAACACCCCCCTAAATTAAATATAATTTAAATCTAACAAAATTAATTAACTCTTATTAAATAAATTATTCCTATTTAAAGCTAAATACTTACCTGTAAAATACATCCTAATATAGCTACAATATAAATTATAATTACATTGTAGCTATTTTAGGATTAATATTTATTTTACAGGCAACTTGGTAATTATTTTAACCAGGTACAATAGCTATTAAATAGTTAAGAACTATTTAATAGTTACCTAGTTAAAATAATAACAAAATTACCTGTAAAATAAATCCTAACCTAAGTTATAATTAAACCTAACACTACCCTATCAATAAATTAATTAAATAAACTACCTACAATTAACTACAATTAACCTAACACTACACTATCAATAAATAAATTAAATACAATTGCTACAAATAACTACAATTACATAAACTAACTAAAGTACAAAAAATAAAAAAGAACTAAGTTACAAAAAATAAAAAAATATTTACAAACATAAGAAAAATATTACAACAATTTTAAACTAATTACACCTACTCTAAGCCCCCTAATAAAATAACAAAGCCCCCCAAAATAAAAAATGCCCTACCCTATTCTAAATTAATAAAGTTAAAAGCTCTTTTACCTTACCAGCCCTGAACAGGGCCCTTTGCGGGGCATGCCCCAAGAATTTCAGCTCTTTTGCCTGTAAAAAAAACACATACAATACCCCCCCCCAACATTACAACCCACCACCCACATACCCCTAATCTAACCCAAACCCCCCTTAAATAAACCTAACACTAAGCCCCTGAAGATCTTCCTACCTTGTCTTCACCATCCAGGTTCACCGATCCGTCCTGAAGAGCTCCTCCGATGTCCTGATCCAAGCCCAAGCGGGGGGCTGAAGAGGTCCATGATCCGGTCAAAGTCTTCATCCAAGCGGGGCAGAAGAGGATCTTCCATCCGATTGAAGTCTTCATCCAGGCGGCATCTTCTATGGTCTTCCATCCGGAGCGAAGCGGCAGGATCCTGAAGACCTCCAGCGCGGAACATCCATCCGGCCCGACGACTGAATGACGAATGACGGTTCCTTTAAGGGACGTCATCCAAGATGGCGTCCCTCGAATTCCGATTGGCTGATAGGATTCTATCAGCCAATCGGAATTAAGGTAGGAATATTCTGATTGGCTGATGGAATCAGCCAATCAGAATCAAGTTCAATCCGATTGGCTGATCCGATCAGCCAATCAGATTGATCTCGCATTCTATTGGCTGATCGGAACAGCCAATAGAATGCGAGCTCAATCTGATTGGCTGATTGGATCAGCCAATCGGATTGAACTTGATTCTGATTGGCTGATTCCATCAGCCAATCAGAATATTCCTACCTTAATTCCGATTGGCTGATAGAATCCTATCAGCCAATCGGAATTCAAGGGACGCCATCTTGGATGACGTCCCTTAAAGGAACCGTCATTCGTCGGGAGACGCCGGAAGAAGAGGATGGATCCGCGTCGGCTGCTTCAAGATGGACCCGCTCCGCACCGGATGCAAGAAGATCGAAGATGCCGCTTGGAGAAGATGTTTGCCGGTCCGGATGTCCTCTTCTTGCCGGATAGGAGGAAGACTTTGGAGCCTCTTCTGGACCTCTTCAGCACCGGATGCCAGGACGGATCGGTGATACCTGGATGGTGAAGACAAGGTAGGAAGATCTTCAGGGGCTTAGTGTTAGGTTTATTTAAGGGGGGTTTGGGTTAGATTAGGGGTATGTGGGTGGTGGGTTGTAATGTTGGGGGGGGTATTGTATGTTTTTTTTTACAGGCAAAAGAGCTGATTTTCTTGGGGCATGCCCCGCAAAGGGCCCTGTTCAGGGCTGGTAAGGTAAAAGAGCTTTTACATTTATTAATTTAGAATAGGGTAGGGCATTTTTTATTTTGGGGGTCTTTGTTATTTTATTAGGGGGCTTAGAGTAGGTGTAATTAGTTTAAAATTGTTGTAATATTTATCTTATGTTTGTAAATATTTTTTTATTTTTTGTAACTTAGTTCTTTTTTATTTTTTGTACTTTAGATAGTTTATGTAATTGTATTTATTTGTAGCAATTGAATTTAATTTATTTATTGATAGTGTAGTGTTAGGTTAATTGTAGGTAATCGTAGGTAGTTTATTTAATTAATTTATTGATAGGGTAGTGTTAGGTTTAATTATAACTTAGGTTAGGATTTATTTTACAGGTAAATTTGTTATTATTTTAACTAGGTAACTATTAAATAGTTCTTAACTATTTAATAGCTATTGTACCTGGTTAAAATAATTACAAAGTTGCCTGTAAAATAAATATTAATCCTAAAATAGCTATAATATAATTATAATTTATATTGTAGCTATATTAGGATTTATTTTACAGGTAAGTATTTAGCTTTAAATAGGAATAATTTATTTAATAAGAGTTAATTTATTTCATTAGATGTAAATTATATTTAAGTTAGGGGGGTGTTAGTGTTAGGGTTAGACTTATCTTTAGGGGTTAATCCATTTATTATAGTAGCGATGAGCTCCGGTCGTCAGATTAGGGGTTAATAATTGAAGTTAGGTGTCGGCGATGTTAGGGAGGGCAGATTAGGGGTTAATACTATTTATGATAGGGTTAGTGAGGCGGGTTAGGGGTTAATAACTTTATTATAGTAGCGCTCAGGTCCGCTCGGCAGATTAGGGGTTAATAAGTGTAGGCAGGTGTCGGCGACGTTGAGGGGGGCAGATTAGGGGTTAATAAATATAATATAGGGGTCGGCGGTGTTAGGGGCAGCAGATTAGGGGTACATAGGGATAACGTAGGTTGCGGCGGTGTACGGAGCGGCAGATTAGGGGTTAATAATAATATGCAGGGGTCAGCGATAGCGGGGGCGGCAGATTAGGGGTTAATAAGTGTAAGGTTAGGGGTGTTTAGACTCGGGGTTCATGTTAGGGTGTTAGGTGCAGACGTAGGAAGTGTTTCCCCATAGGAAACAATGGGGCTGCGTTAGGAGCTGAACGCTGCTTTTTTGCAGGTGTTAGGTTTTTTTTCAGCTCAAACAGCCCCATTGTTTCCTATGGGAGAATCGTGCACGAGCACGTTTTTGAGGCTGGCCGCGTCCGTAAGCAACTCTGGTATCGAGAGTTGCATTTGCGGTAAAAATGCTCTACGCTCCTTTTTTGGAGCCTAACGCAGCATTTTTTTGAACTCTCGATACCAGAGTTAAATTTATGGTGTGGCCAGAAAAAAGCCTGCGGAGCGTTAACAGCCCTTTTACCGCCGAACTCCAAATCTAGGCCTTGGTTTTCCCAAGGTCATGTACTTGTATAGGGATAAATAGATCCTCTTTAACTCTCTCAATGCCTGCGAGGTATTGAGCGTGGCCCCCCTTAGGGATTTTATTATCCCCCTTGTGGAGAGATATGGTTAATACATCGCCGTCTAAGGAAATATTTGCTATCTTTCCAGGCGAAATTTTAAAAGTATTACCATCAGATCCACTTAAAGGAGTCTGATCATCTATTTGTAGAATAGTGATTTTAGGTACAGAGTTATTCCTGAAATGAATCTCCACAGCATCTGGTTTCTCTTCCACCACGTGACAGTTATGTCAGGTGCGATATATACCAGAGTTTTCATAATTGATAGGCCTTTTAACTTGTGACCAAATTACATTATTTATGCAATCAATTATGGTGCTCAAACGCTTCAGGAGATCACTACCGATAATTAAAAAATCAGTTGGCAGATCCACTATAATGACAGGGTGTCTTATGACCCTGTATCCCAATTTTAAATTTTAACCATACCATGGACTTTTAGAGAGTCACCCCCAACTCCTATTAGAGAACCATCAAATTCTTTCATTTTAGGTTTGTGGGGTGTTAGCTCATTTTGCTGTGTGTAGTACCCGTGGGATAAAATAGTTGCCTGAGATGCAGTATCAATTAATACCATGATAGGGTTGGAGACTGAATCTTGCAGCTCAGCTAATACATAATATATTCCTGCAGTTTGTACAATTTCACACATAAAATTGGCATTATCATACATCTGTGGGCTTCGCCACGTGTTACCTGAATCCGCTGCATTACCTGATGCAGAAGAGACTTAACTCTTACCGGTCTCCTCTTTGACAGGTTTGACTGGGTTCTTGTGTACTTCATCTGTGGAAAAAAGGTTAAGAGAACACTGCAAAGAAAGAGATTGGTTACATTTTCCCGGCTGAGGTTGCTTGTCATCACAGCTAAATCGTCCGTTTCCGGTCTGTGGGGAGAGAATATGATTAATACCGTTTTTGACATTTATCATTTTATTTTGTATATCTCTCCCCTCCCTTTCAGGTGATACTGCAGTATTTATGACTGTGCCTGTGGCCCACTGCTGGCCACTGGTTGTACCCCTAGTATTGTTCGGTGGCTGAGCCGTAAAAGGTTGACTCATATTAGTGAATTTTCACTCAACCGATTTAACTGGGTATAAAGCTGATCTACTTGATCGTACAAGTTACCTCTACCCCTGGGCCTATCTCTTGATGCCCCATAGTAGTGATTCCTGGACCATTGGGTCCCCTCAGAATCAGGACCGCTGTTTCTATCCTGGCATGGTTGCCCCTGGGGTTCAGTTTGTTCAGCGTTAGTATTTTGGGGAGCACTATTTACTTGGGGTGTCTGGTTACCCTGAGAGTATTTTCGCCACTTATTGTATCTACCCTTGTGGGGATACCAATTATTCTTTGGGTATTCTCTTTGGGAGTAATTATTTACCTGAGTATGTCCCCCACTTTGGGTATAGTCTCTCTGCGCCTCAGCCCGTGTTAGGGGAGGGGTAGAGTTAAACCTTTGTGGGTATGGCCTGTTTCCTCTGGCCACCTCCGCATAGGATTCCTTTTTAGACTCCAAATTGAGGGGGCTAGGTGATACCCTAGTTTCTGACACAATTTTGGGTTTTGATTCCTTTTTAACCCCCTGTTCACCGGACTGCTGAATAGAGTATAACTTTGTACTCTCTTTGATCAGCCACTCCAATGAGCAGTTCTCATCAAAATCTCTAGCTAAATTAATTTTGATGGGTGCAGGCAGTGCTTCAAAAAATAAATTTACAAATTCTGAGCATTCAAATATGGGATTATCTTCCCATACTGTATGCATTTTTCAGTACGGAAAGGAATTCTATGGGGCTTTGATTTGCACTACATTTTAAACCATATACAGCTATTTTCGCTGCAGTCTTAGTGCGATGTTGCCCAAATTCTTTTCTGCACTGTTGTTTTGTTTAACTCCAGGAATGAATATTCATATCCTTTAGTGAAGCAAACAATTTGTGATATTTACCTTCAAATACCCAGGGCAGAAATTCAATTTTTGATTGCTCACTTGTAACATTCATTATAGCTAAAGCATTTTTAAAGGCATCTAAGTGATCAATTACAGAGTCTGTTCCCTTGTTGGAGAATCTAGGTACTGCATCCTTTAGGAAAGTAATTATTTTATGGGAGTCATATATCTTATTAGAAGTATTTTGGGATTTTCTAGGAGCCTTATTTTTGGGGTTGGAGTGTTCCCTATTTTTACTATGGGGAGACCACCTACGTATATTAGTACTATGTGGTCTATTTGGGTAGTTAGCTCTGCCCTCTGACTCTTTATTAGCGTTTCCCTCCCCCTTAATCAGCTGAGTTACAGCAGCTCCCTAAATTTACATCATGAGATGACTGTCTATTTCTGACCCAATAGGGGTCATTTGTCTACATTCTTCCCTAAATTTTTGCATTTCATGTCTGATGCATTCTCTAAGGGAATTAGAATTATCTGCATTATTCTCACTATTAATAGAGGGGTTTTCATTATGATGATATGACCTTTTTAAATCCCTTAATTCTCTCTGGCTTTGCACGAGCTGTTTATTTAATTATTGTATCTTTGCTAGTAAATCTAAGTTATGCTTATCTAAGGTGGTTATCTCTTGGGCAAACTCATCAATTTTATCTTCTGCTATTTTTAAATTCTCTTTGCAACTGCGTAAGGAGCGAATACTATTTTCTAGCCTCTGTATTTGCAATTCTTTCTCTATGATATATAGCGACATTTCGTCAATAATGCATATCATAAGGGGCCAAGATTTTAGTATTAGTTCATCTCGCTTTTTGAGATTTTTGCATTGATTAATTATTAATAATTCTTGGAATAATTCACTTTTTTCATTCCACCTGTCATCATCAGTGGCAATATTTTTAGCCTTAATTTGAAGCATATTTATGTAATCATTGAATTCACCCGCAATATTAAACCTCTCTTTAATGTGGCCTATAATGTCCCTCTTAAGGACCTCACCTTGAGTAAAGGGTATTGTCAGGGAACAATTTTCAACGCTATGTACAGATTCACTTCTGGTTATAGACATTATTATATTGGCTTAGTATTTATTTAAATTAAAACGCTAATACAATTTTTACCAATAAGAGAGAGAGAAGAAAAAATATTTTCAAAAAATATTAATATTAATTTTGAAATATGAAAAATTAATATTTTTTATTAATTTTGAAATATGAAAAATTAATTTTTATTAATGTTAAAATATGAAAAAATTATATTTTTATAAATTTTTCAAAAATGAATTTTTAATAATATTTCAAGATATTAATATTAATCTTGAAATATGAAAATAAATATTTCAATTTTTTAAAAAAAAACAATTATATTTTCAAAATATTAATATCATCTTGAAATATGAAAATCAATATTTCAATTTCCAAAAAAAAAATTACTTTCAAAAATATTAATTTGAAATATGATTTTTTTTTATATAATAATTTCTATTTACTACAAATATATCATATCAATATGATAAATATTAATAATATCTATAGCAGTGCCTCCAAATAATATGACAGTATATGGCTGGGTTATAACACAATATATTTAATAATTATCCTTTAAACTAAACCCCAATAAAATATGCATATATCAAAAACCATAAAATTAATATAAATTCCTGAATTCTTTTTATTAGTTAATATCTAAAAACACATTGAAATATATTTGTAGGAACCAGAATATGAATCAATACTATACACGTTTGAATTATTAAAATATGCTATACTCTTTACAAAGCAACCCAAATTGTAACTTTATAACAAACTTATTCACAATTGAATTTCATTCAATTAAAACAATGTGATTCCAAGATATTAGCTACTAACATTCAGACTGGTACAATTAACTATATAGTCACAATTGATTCTAACACAATTCAAATTTAAAACATCAAAATAGTATCTATTATCTATGCAAACACCTTTGCTAATTTATCTAAGTTGAAATAAATTCTTAGTTACTTACAATTTAAAACCAATTCTGAGTTATAACTCTATATTTGCAAAGATAAACAACTTAGCATTTAGGATATATGTTTTAAAATACACAGACTATGAATGTAAGCTAAAATACAATTTATTCCTTTAAGCAACAATGGATGTTTGTTTGTTTTAAATATTTTGCATACAAGAGACACACTTAACACTATACAGGACTATGAATATAATTTTAAAATATAAATATGCTCTTTAAATCTATCAGTTGTAATTTAACTGCAGCGACTATGCATATATTTTGTTTTAAATATTTACCTCTATTTAGCAACCTTTATATATACTTTACCAAAATGATATTCAGCTTCAAAACGTGTCCCACCTCATATAAAAATAAGTGTCTTTGCAATGGATAAGAAAGGTATAGTCAAATTTGCTTAGAGTTTTGACTGTCTCCCACGCAACCAGTTATCAGTCAGTTTAGCAAAAGTCAGCACCTTCCCATCTTGCATTCCAGCTTATATTGTTTAATCATAGGTGAGAATATGGGAGGCTCTTGGAAAACTTGTCCCTTCTTCTTGGTTCATTTTGGAAATGTATCTTTTTAACAGTCAAATCTTTTGGCTGTAATATTGGATTTTGGCCATCGGGGGCAACATGACAAACAAACAGCTTCATTTAATCATTTCTAACATTTAAAAACATTTCTTTAAAATGTGTAATATAAGTTACATGTTCAAATGTGCTGTATTATGTCACATTATTTATTCTTATTATTTCAATACCAGACACTGTATGTTTTTAAAATCATATTATATTAAAGTAATTTATACTGCTAACTGATTAGCTTAAAATCCATTTAAAATGTCATCAGGTCATTTCCCCACATTTATATACAAACACAGCATATTTTATATTCAGTACTGCACTGCATCCCAACATGAATATAATATATTTCATATTTCTAATAAATCCTGAATGCATAAATCTTGTCTATGGTCCATATTCATAGGACATCTTGTTATTATATTTGATTATCTTAACTACATGAAGATATTATTTCTTTTGGCAAGATTGATTTATTCTTTATTTTCTTTGTTACACAGAGACTTTAAATGCCAATTTGTCTGTTCTCTGCACATGGAAAGCTCCATGGGAGATAATTTACACATAGGTGATACAGTAATTTCTTCTTTCCCTACGAATCTCATTAGGCCTGAAATAAAATTTTCCAGACATTGTGTCTGTGTATCACTGTATGGGGTCATCTATCTGACAGTCTTGTTTGATCCAAGATTTATAATACATAAAAATATAAATGGTTTCAGAGTAGAAAGAAGGATTTTAACTTCACACCTCAGCGGGACATCTTTTGGAAACAGTCCTTTTTTTTCCAGATGTGGAATGCATAGAATATACAGATGATTATCTTTGGGACAATCTGTCTTTTCTTTGGAATGACTTAAATGTTATCCTTTAATTAGGATAAACGTGTCTTCACCCAGACAAAACCATTTGGCAGACCGGGTTGTGTTTTACAGTGAATAGAACTGTTGTAAATAGCCTCATATATAATTAATCCTGTGGTCCCAGCAACCATATATATGAAAATTATATATATAATTTTCATTTATAATATTCATATACCCTGACATAGTGTACTTTGTAACACTTTAGTTATGAGTTTTATGCTACAGCTTTGTAGCGCAAAACCCATAACTGCTGACTTTAGATGGCAGAACGAATCTTGTCATTATAGGCTGTACCGCTCACTTTTTGGCCTCCCAGGCAAAACTCGTAATACCGTAATACTGGAGCTCCCTTCTGCGTATTGTTATGTTTACAATTTATCTTTACATAATTGTTACGGTTGCCTCCAGGCGGGCTGGAAGTTGGACCGTAGAAAAGGATGCTCCTAGCGCTCACCAAAGGATCATCAGCACCGTAGACACCATAGACTACTGCATAGCCACCATAAGTAAGGCAGACTCTACGAACCACCGCTGCTGGGCTGGTATCTCGCCGTCTGCTCTGCACCCTGGACCTTCGACCAGGCTCCAGTAGGTGAACCTCTTCCTTCTGTAGCGTGAAGCAGGATCAGGAACAAGAGCTCTTAGAAGAGCTCAGTAGCTAAGGGAGTATGAAGAGCATAGCAATCCCTGTAGTGATTATAGCTGTCCCCTACAAACATGAGTCAAGGCTGCAAGTTAGAGGGTCAGAAAAGGTCTGATGTGCTGGAACACACAGCCTGCTTTTTATTGAGGTTACATGCAAAAAAGGACACTCTCAGGGGGAGGCATAAAATCCCCAATCACACATTTGATACATTTAGATAGAGAGACAACGCCCTTTGACAGCCCATAGTAGAATTACATTACTTCAGCAGATAACAAGTTACACACAAGAAAACAATGCAGTCCATGTTATCAACAGCAGTCTGACTCTGGAGTTGATTAGACAATGGGAATGTTTATCACTAAACTTAATTAGAGCTGATGCCAGCAAACTTGCATTTAGAAAGTAGCTTATTGAAGCTGAACAAAGTTAACTCTTTATTTCTGACCGAAGGGTCTGTCACATAGCACTTAATGTTACACAATGAAAACGAATGCTTTTGTAACCGTGCTCCCGTAGAAAAGGATGCTCCTAGCGCTCACCAAAGGATCATCAGCACCGTAGACACCATAGACTACTGCGTAGCCACCATAAGTAAGGCAGACACTACGAACCACCGCTGCTGGGCTGGTATCTCGCCATCTGCTCTGCGCCCTGGACCTACGACCAGGCTCCAGTAGGTGAACCTCTTCCTTCTGTAGCGTGAAGCAGTATCAGGAACAAGAGCTCTTAGAAGAGCTCAGTAGCTAAGGGAGTATGAAGAGCATAGCAATCCCTGTAGTGATTATTGCTGTCCCCTACAAACATGAGTCAAGGCTGCAAGTTAGAGGGTCAGAAAAGGTCTGATGTGCTGGAACACACAGCCTGCTTTTTATTGAGGTTACATGCAAAAAAGGACACTCTCAGGGGGAGGCATAAAATCCCCAATCACACATTTGATACATTTAGATAGAGAGACAACGCCCTTTGACAGGCCATAGTAGAATTACATTACTTCAGCAGATAACAAGTTACACACAAGAAAACAATGCAGTCCATCTTATCAACAGCAGTCTGACTCTGGAGTTGATTAGACAATGGGAATGTTTATCACTAAACTTAATTAGAGCTGATGCCAGCAAACTTGCATTTAGAAAGTAGCTTCTTGAAGCTGAACAAAGTTAACTCTTTAGTTCTGACCGAAGGGTCTGTCACATAGCACTTAATGGCACACAATGAAAATGAATGCTTTTGTAACCGTGCTCCCTTTCTGTGGAACACTCTGCCTGTGTGGTACTTGGTTCAGTAAGCCCTATTTACTGAACCAAGTGGCAGAAAGCCAGGGACAAGTTATTTTACAGGTCTGGGGGCATAGTCTTAAAGGGGCATTGTTTACCAAAGTCACAATATGTCCCCAGACGGTTCTTAAAGGGCCATACACACCCAATAAAAGTTAATACATTTTCAGGGGCACAATCTTCCAGGGGCCATAGTCATGAGAAAGGAGGCTGGCAAATAGGCTTCTCCACAATCCAGGGAAGCAGGGCAATTTTCCATTTAAAGGGCCAGTTAAAAATAGCAGTTTGTAACAATAATTTATAGAAGATCAAGTCAGAGCTTTGGCAAGACAAGCGCTTCATGTGTAACCTTCCATCAGGATTTCAGAGTGTGATGGCCTAAATGCTGTCACGTTTATGATAGAACCAAAGTCCAGAGTTCGTGTAACTAGATTTTGCTAAACAACTTGAACGGTGACTGAGATTGAAAGTTCCCATCCACCAGAGAGTGCTGGATTACAAGTGGTACGTTGAATTCTGAATACAGGCAAAGGGCTTCAGTTTTGGAGCTTGTACATAAAGAAACCTATTGTTCGGCTGATCCATACTTCAGGGGGTACCAAGCCTTTCAGCGATACTGCTTCATTCTTACCTCATAGGATTGAGGTTGCCTAAAGTAAGTGCACATCTAAGGGGGAGAGATTGATGAAGATACCATTATAAACATCTACTAACCATGTTACAGAAATCCTGGACTGTGTACTTCTTTATTTATATGTTATCTTCCTAACTCTGACTATTTGTTTGTATCTATTATTATTTTATGATACAGTGGAGACTGATTAGTATCAGTTTGTATTATTATCTGTTGTACCAAGTGCCATCCTACCACCCTTTTGTTTATATGTTTTTAATATTAGAGGTGTGAAGGGACTCCTCTAACCACTTGTGACTGGCAGCAGGTATATCCAACAGTAAGATTAGTATATAGAGGTGCCCGATTTAGGGGCACTTGATTCTCTTTTTAGTAGCGCTATAGGGTGAGTTAGGGACTCTTTACCCCTACTCTCATCTTCTCTTTCATATATATATATATATATATATATATATATATATATATATATATATATATATATATGTGTGTGTGTATATATCTATACCTATATATAATTATCTATATATAGGTATAAATATATATTTGTGTAAAAAATCATCAGAAATATTTAGAAATATGTATCTATGAATAAATAGAACATATTCTGTCATAAAAAGAAAATTAAAATATAACATTCATATTTTCATGTCGGGTTAGCACAATTGCGAAAATGGGATCGTCTTTGCATGAGAGTCGGATGTTTTTTTTTTTTCTGTTTTTTTTTTCCTCCATTGACTTATATGAGGGAATAAGTGAACGTGCACATGATATTGTAAGTTCCTATTTTTTTTTATCTTGTAATACAAGTGCAACCCGACTAGCCCGATATGCTTAATTCTAGTGGAGTTTTCGCTATAGCGAAAACTCAAACTACCTCTCCATTAGTAATGTAGCACCAATATTCAGACATTTTACCTTACAGAGAGTCAGTGGTGGCTTGTATGACACAAATTAAGTCTTTGCAGAAATAATAAACATCACTGCCAGCTCTCTGAGGTGTGGTGTTTGAATACTGGTATATGTGCGTATGCCACAGAAAAACAGTAATAACCTTTACTAGAAGCATTTTGCTAATGGAAGTATATTGCAAAAAAGCCTCTAACTCAAACTGAAATGCACCTATACGCATTTCAATTTTTACCTTTCTATTGTTTTATAACCACTGCTTATCTCTTAATCTGCAGAGCTAGTGACTGAAAATATAGAAGATATTGTAAAAAAGTGTTTGGATATATATTTTGGCCAAAAACAAAATCTTTAGGTTTGTCTGGTTGTGTCAAATTAATTTTGCATGCAAAAAAAAACATTAATAAGAGAAGTATTGTAAAGATCAAACTTGACGAACGTCTTATCTTCTCTCGGCCTCATCTACTTTGTTTCTTATAAGCTTAATTTCATTTAGTAGCATCCAGAACTTTCTTAATATCCTCAGTAATACGTTTGGTAACTCCGCTAGAAGTAAGCTTTTAGCTCGTGTCAGGTAGCGTGTATTACAAGTTACAAGCAAAATGTTTTGGCACAAGCGCTAACCAGATGCGTGCAAAAAGCCAAACTTTGAATATTGTGACTGCGTGTATGCATTCCCCCTTCCACTTTAGTGGAGCACGAAAACTGGAAAAAAACATAATACCCAACAAGTCGCGCAAACCCAATGACATTTCCTCAAGTGTGCTAACCCGGCATAAAATATGAATATTTCACATTCCAATGTTCTTCACATAGCAGAATATGTTCTATTTATTCATAAATAAATAAATATTTCTACATATATTTAATAGTATTTTGGTAATATATATAGATATACACACATGATTATATATATATATATTTATTTATAAATACATAGACCATATTCGGCTTTGTGTAGAACATTAGAATGTGTAATATTTTAAGTACAAGCACAGTTAAACACTTTAATAAACAAGACAGTCCAAAAGGAAAATCTGAGAGGATTGTGATATCTGGTGTATGTTCAGAATTGATATAAGTAGTTAACTAGTGTATCCTCATAAGTATGACCATGTGATAAAAATAAAAAAAGAAAATAATGTTGATACTATAATATAATACATATACAATATGCTGGGAACAAGTAAACAGCAGTGAATATATTATCATATGTGATTGTCCCAAATAAATGTGAGAGTCTCTTGTGATTAAATAAATCGACAAGCTCCACTTGTGTCCCACAGTGTAATGGTTCAAGGAAACTAGGATGAAGAAAAAGACAATGGGCGCCTCATAGTGTAATTTGTAATTATAAATTGATAGTGTATCAAAAAGAAATGAAAACTACTCACAAGAATAGTGGCACTTTAAACGAATAAAGTGCTATCAGGCAAACTGACGTTTAAGCAGCAGTCAGTACGCTGTGTGTCTCCTTGTATTTGACCCGGAAGATCTGGATTCAGGTCGTCAAAAAACACCCACCTTCCCAAGCTGGAAACCGGGTTCAGGCGTATACCTCAACAGGATAACAGCATCTACCTCGACAGGATAACAGCGTATGCCTTGCCAGGAAAGGATAACAGCATGTCCAGCTGAGTGAAAGCAGCGTGCAGGTGTCTCTCATACACAAGGATCAGTGATCGGCTGCAAGCTAACCATAAGAGGCTGCAGAAAAGTTCCAAAGTGTGAACAGAATGAGGGTGGCCACAAACCGGGTCGTGGTTAAAAATCTTTCTTTATTGTTTTGCAACGCATTTCTCAATCAACACAGGACCGTTTCATCAGGCATAAAAAATGATAGGTAACAATCTCTATTCAAACCTAAAAATGACCTGGAAGTAGTGATGTCGCGAACCTAAAAATTTCGGTTTGCGAACTGCGGACTCGAACTTCCGCTATTCTTCGCGAACCGGCGAACTGTGCGAACCGCCATTGACTTCCATAGGCAGGCGAACTTTAAAACCCACAAGGACTGTTTCTGGCCACAATAGTGATGGAAAAGTTGTTTCAAGGATACTAACACCTGGACTGTGGCATACTGGAGGGGGATCCATGTCAAAACTCCCATGGAAAATTACATAGTTGATGCAGAGTCTGCTTTTAACCCCTAAAGGACCTAAATCACCTAACATTAATAAATTGTTTGCAATAACGATGGAAAATGAAATTAGATTAAACTTGCAATTAGCAAACTAATGTAAAAGTTTTTTTTTTTTTTTTAAATAATGTTAAACCAACAGGTATGAGTGGTTGCACAGAGCAATTAATCACAGTATATGCTTGCTGTGGGCCTGGCACACAGGCCTGATGGTAAATTAAATTAGATTAAACTTGCAATTAGCAAACTAATGTAAAAGTTTTTTTTTTTAAATTTAAAATAATGTTAAACCACCAGATATGAGTGGTTGCACAGAGCAATTAATCACAGTATATGCTTGCTGTAGGCCTGGCACACAGACCTGATGGAAAATAAAATTAGATTAAACTTGCAATTAGCAAACTAATGTAAAAGTTTTTTTTTTTTTAATTTAAAATAATGTAAAACCACCAGATATGATTGGTGGCAGTGAGCAAGTAGGCACAATATATGCTGTGAGGCTCACACACAGGCTGGTGGCAGGCAGGCAAATGCAAAAAAAAAAAACGACTGGAGTTCTAGCACTATGCAAAAAAAATCTAAAAAATTTTTAGCCCTGAAAAGGGCTTTTTGGGGTGCTGTCCTTTCAGCAGAGATCAGATGAGTCCTTCGGGACTTTAGTGGAGACTGAATAGACTAGCCTAGCTATGAATTTCCATATAAAATCAGGAGCTGCATCAATAAACCTCCTCTCTCTTCAAAAGCTGCATCACAATGATTCTAAAATGGCTGCTGCCCGGGACCTGGGAGGGTCTGGAAGGGAGTGTCTGCTGCTGATTGGCTGTAATGTGTCTGCAGACTGTGAGATACAGGGTCAAAGTTTACTCAATGATGACTAATAGGGGGCGGATCGAACATCGCATATGTTCGCCCGCGGCGGCGAACGCGAACAAGCTATGTTCGCAGGGAACCGTTCGCGGGCGAACAGTTCGGGACATCACTACCTGGAAGTGGTAAATGAGAATTAGGTAAACTCTGCTGACAAAGTGTAGCAATAAAATATAGCTACAATGGATAATCAACGTATACATTATGATAAAAATTGATACAAACAGAACAGAACAAAAACAAAACATATAGTTCTAGAGAAGATGCAATAATGTTTTAAAATCTTATATAAAAAATGCTTAATCTCCGCTAAATACAAGTAGAATAAAAACTGACAGACATGCTTCAATATAAACAAATTATATCATTAAAATAACAAAAAAACATATAGGTAGCTACATGTTAGAACTGAGATCATACGGATCAATAAACTGTGTGTTAACCTGAGTGATATAAAATAGCCCAAATATAAAGTGACTGACTCTAAAAAGGGAAATAGTGTATATGTGAAAAAGGTTAAACAATAAATTTGCATAAGACACAATGAATTTGAAAATTAAAAATTGCCACCATAGAATGTTCTTTCAAAAATGTATATCAAGTGACTGATTGTGTTAGAAAGAAAACCAATAATAATTTAATTATTTTCTTAAAAAGCCACAAAGTGAACATAATACGATGATCATAATTGTGTAATCATAATATATGTATGAATACAAATCTCTTAATCATGTGTGTGATATGAATATGATGATATAAATAATAAATCACAATAATTTCAATCCCTCCACAGAAGGAATGAGATTAATAAAGATATTAAAAATTAATAAAACAAATTAACCTTTAGGTAAAAGCAGCAAAACCAACATTGGCATTGAGACCTAAAGGATACAGCGTTTGTAATCTCTGTATCAAGTAGGTCTCTCGCTGTCTGAGTTTAACAAGACGGCCATAATCGGTAGAGGGGGGAACATAAGCAATAGGGATAAATCTAACAATATCAGATTTGTCATCGTGTATCATTTCGCAATGATTCGGTACACTGTGTTTAATTTTGGTTTTCTTGCAGTTTTTGCAATTGCAAAAATGTTCACCCCAACGGGCGCGTACTTTTCTAATGGTACGGCCTACGTACTGTACCCGACAAATACAGTCTAATAAATAAACCACATGACTTGACTCACAACTGAAACGATGGGAGATTTTGAATTCTTCTCCAGAAATATTTTAATTAAACGATTTTTTAGTGAGTAAATATTTACAAGCATTGCAGCCCCTTTTTCCACATTTATATGAGCCGGTAAGTCCCAAAAGATTGGGTTTAAGTTTAGAATTCTTTTCCTTAATAAAATGACAATGTTTTACTCTTTTGCTAGGTGCTAATTTATTTCTAAGGGTAGGTGCTCTCCTGTAGACTATTTTGGGTCTATCTCCTACTATATTTTTAAAAAAGGGATCTTTTTGAATGATTTTACAATGTTTGTTAAGTATATTACGAATCTTATTGAAGTTACTATTATATTGTGTGATAAACAGTGGTTCACTGTGTATATTACTCATATCCTCAGCTGGTTAAATATTAACACCATTTTTAATTTTCTCGAAAAAAAGATTTCTATCTAAGTTTCGAGCTCTTTCTAAACAATGATCAAGTAGGTCCCTAGGGTAGCCCTTATCTATAAAACGCTGGTACAAAATTGTACTTTGTGTTTCAAAAGTATCAGAATTTGAACAATTTCTGTGAATTCTTTTGAATTGGTTAAAGGGAATGTTCCTCTTCCATCCCATGTAGTGGTTACTGGAAAATTCTAAATAGCTGTGGCTATCCACTTTTTTGAAGAAGGTCTGGGTAATAATTTTTCCAGTCCTATCCCAACTTAATAGCAAATCTAAATATTCTATGGATGTATTTTGAATGTTTGCTGAAAATGTCAAACCCATGTGGTTGTTATTGAGGGATTGAACTAAATTATTTGCCTGAGTGGCATCTCCTCTCATTATGAATTATTATGAATTTTTAGAGTCAATTTATATTTGGGCTATTTTATATCACTCAGGTTAACACACAGTTTATTGATCCGTATGATCTCAGTTCTAACATGTAGCTACCTTAGGGGAGGTTGGGAGTTGATGGGCTCCATGTTTATGTGTTTTTAACTTAGCAGTTACTTAAATCTATCTCTAATAATAGAAGTTATTTCGTCAACTTACTAGAAGCTAATATGGACATATATAGCCACAGCTAATCTTATAGCTAAGACAAATTACTTTATTTACCTAATTGGGGACAGCTAGAAAAACCTAAGCTTTCTATACGGGAGGCAATATAAGCCATACCAATCTGTTATGATTACAGCTATAAAATTATATATCCAGTTACGAAATATGGGAATAGCATATTGACATAATTGTTATTTGTACCGTTTGTAATCGGTTCTATCATACAAAATAGTGCTATCTCTCTATAGTGCAAATATGGTATATGTAATTCCATAACGAAATATATGAGTAGCCCTTTTGTTAAGAAGCTAGCATACTCAGATATCAGAGGGGTTGAGAGAAATATATATTAATATTTTTATTTATTCTAAGCGCTACCACTAGACACGAGTTTGTGAGTGCGTTCAGTTTATAATATTGGTTATACCATATATACATAAGCGATGGTTTAACACACATATTAATACTACTAGATGTGGAGTGACTTGATTGGATAATAATTTATCGGTACTTAGTGTTTAATTCCACTTGAGTAATCTAATAATGTATAGAATTACCTTTAATTAACTGGTGACCTAAACACTAAGGCCTAGATTTGGAGTTTGGCGGTAGCCGTGAAAACCAGCGTTAGAGGCTCCTAACGCTGGTTTTAGGCTAACTCCGGTATTTGGAGTCACTGAAAATAGGGTCTAACGCTCACTTTTCAGCCGCGACTTTTCCATACCGCAGATCCCCTTACGTCAATTGCGTATCCTATCTTTTCAATGGGATCTTTCTAACTCCGGTATTTAGAGTCGTTTCTGAAGTGAGCGTTAGAGCTCTAACGACAAAACTCCAGCCGCAGAAAAAAAACAGGAGTTAAGAGCTTTCTGGGCTAACGCCGGTTCATAAAGCTCTTAACTACTGTACCCTAAAGTACACTAACACCCATAAACTACCTATGTACCCCTAAACTGAGGTCCCCCCACATCGCCGCCACTCGATTACATTTTTTTAACCCCTAATCTGCCGACCGCCACCTACGTTATACTTATGTACCCCTAATCTGCTGCCCCTAACACCGCCGACCCCTATATTATATTTATTAACCCCTAACCTGCCCCCCACAACGTCGCCACAAGAAACCTACAATAATTAACCCCTAATCTGCCGACCGCAAAGCGCCGCCACCTACATTATAGCTATGTACCCCTAATCTGCTGCCCCTAACACCGCCGACCCCTATATTATATTTATTAACCCCTAATCTGCCCCCCACAACGTCGCCTCCACCTGCCTACACTGATTAACCCCTAATCTGCCGACCGGACCTGAGCGCTACTATAATAAAGTTATTAACCCCTAATCCGCATCACTAACCCTATAATAAATAGTATTAACCCCTAATCTGCCCTCCCTAACATCGCCGACACCTAACTTCAATTATTAACACCTAATATGCCGACCGGAGCTCACCGCTATTCTAATAAATGTATTAACCCCTAAAGCTAAGTCTAACCCTAACACTAACACCCCCCTAAATTAAATATAATTTAAATCTAACGAAATAAATTAACTCTTATTAAATAAATTATTCCTATTTAAAGCTAAATACTTACCTGTAAAATAAATCCTAATATAGCTACAATATAAATTATAATTACATTGTAGCTATTTTAGGATTAATATTTATTTTACAGGCAACTTTGTAATTATTTTAACCAGGTACAATAGCTTTTAAATAGTTAAGAACTATTTAATAGTTACCTAGTTAAAATAATTACAAAATTACCTGTAAAATAAATCCTAACCTAAGTTACAATTAAACCTAACACTATACTATCATTAAATTAATTAAATAAAATACCTACAATTACCTACAATTAAACCCAACACTACACTATCAATACATTAATTAAATACAATACCTATAAATAACTACAATGAAATAAACTAACTAAAGTACAAAAAATAAAAAAGAACTAAGTTACAAAAAATAAAAAAATATTTACAAACATAAGAAAAATATTACAACAATTTTAAACTAATTACACCTACTCTAAGCCCCCTAATAAAATAACAAAGACCCCCAAAATAAAAAATGCCCTACCCTATTCTAAATTAATAAAGTTAAAAGCTCTTTTACCTTACCAGCCCTGAACAGGGCCCTTTGCGGGGCATGCCCCAAGAAATTCAGCTCTTTTGCCTTTTAAAAAAAACATACAATACCCCCCCCCAACATTACAACCCACCACCCACATACCCCTAATCTAACCCAAACCCCCCTTAAATAAACCTAACACTAAGCCCCTGAAGATCTTCCTACCTTGTCTTCACCTCACCAGGTATCACCGATCCGTCCTGGCTCCAAAATCTTCATCCAACCCAAGCGGGGGCTGGCGATCCATTATCCGGTGCTGAAGAGGTCCAGAAGAGGCTCCAAAGTCTTCCTCCTATCCGGCAAGAAGAGGACATCCGGACCGGCAAACATCTTCATCCAAGCGGCATCTTCTATCTTCTTCCATCCGGCGCGGAGCGGGTCCATCTTGAAGCAGCTGACGCGGATCCATCCTCTTCTTCCGGCGACTCCCGACGAATGACGGTTCCTTTAAGGGACGTCATCCAAGATGGCGTCCCTCGAATTCCGATTGGCTGATAGGATTCTATCAGCCAATCGGAATTAAGGTAGGAATATTCTGATTGGCTGATGGAATCAGCCAATCAGAATCAAGTTCAATCCGATTGGCTGATCCAATCAGCCAATCAGATTGAGCTCACATTCTATTGGCTGATCGGAACAGCCAATAGAATGCGAGCTCAATCTGATTGGCTGATTGGATCAGCCAATCGGATTGAACTTGATTCTGATTGGCTGATTCCATCAGCCAATCAGAATATTCCTACCTTAATTCCGATTGGCTGATAGAATCCTATCAGCCAATCGGAATTCAAGGGACGCCATCTTGGATGACGTCCCTTAAAGGAACCGTCATTCGTCGGGAGTCGCCGGAAGAAGAGGATGGATCCGCGTCAGCTGCTTCAAGATGGACCCGCTCCGCGCCGGATGGAAGAAGATAGAAGATGCCACTTGGATGAAGATGTTTGCCAGTCCGGATGTCCTCTTCTTGCCGGATAGGAGGAAGACTTTGGAGCCTCTTCTTGACCTCTTCAGCACCGGATGATGGATCGCCAGCCCCCGCTTGGGTTGGATGAAGATTTTGGAGCCAGGACGGATCGGTGATACCTGGTGAGGTGAAGACAAGGTAGGAAGATCTTCAGGGGCTTAGTGTTAGGTTTATTTAAGGGGGGTTTGGGTTAGATTAGGGGTATGTGGGTGGTGGGTTGTAATGTTGGGGGGGGGGTATTGTATGTTTTTTTTTACAGGCAAAAGAGCTGAATTTCTTGGGGCATGCCCTGCAAAGGGCCCTGTTCAGGGCTGGTAAGGTAAAAGAGCTTTTAACTTTATTAATTTAGAATAGGGTAGGGCATTTTTTTATTTTGGGGGTCTTTGTTATTTTATTAGGGGGCTTAGAGTAGGTGTAATTAGTTTAAAATTGTTGTAATATTTTTCTGATGTTTGTAAATATTTTTTTATTTTTTGTAACTTAGTTCTTTTTTATTTTTTGTACTTTAGTTAGTTTATTTCATTGTAGTTATTTGTAGGAATTGTATTTAATTTATTTATTGATAGTGTAGTGTTAGGTTTTATTGTAGGTAATTGTAGGTATTTTATTTAATTAATGTATTGATAGTGTAGTGTTAGGTTTAATTGTAGATAATTGTAGGTATTTTATTTAATTAATTTAATGATAATGTAGTGTTAGGTTTAATTGTAACTTAGGTTAGGATTTATTTTACAGGTAATTTTGTTATTATTTTAACTAGGTAACTATTAAATAGTTCTTAACTATTTAATAGCTATTGTACCTGGTTAAAATAATTACAAAGTTGCCTGTAAAATAAATATTAATCCTAAAATAGCTACAATGTAATTGTTATTTATATTGTAGCTATATTAGGATTTATTTTACAGGTAAGTATTTATCTTTAAATAGGAATAATTTATTTAATAAGAGTTAATTAATTTCGTTAGATTTAAATTATATTTAACTTAGGGGGGTGTTAGTGTTAGGGTTAGACTTAGCTTTAGGGGTTAATCCATTTATTATAGTAGCGGTGAGCTCCGGTCGACAGATTAGGGGTTAATGTTTGAAGTTAGGTGTCGGCGATGTTAGGGAGGGCAGATTAGGGGTTAATACTATTTATGATAGGGTTAGTGAGGCGGATTAGGGGTTAATAACTTTATTATAGTAGCGGTGCGGTCTGCTCTGCAGATTAGGGGTTAATAAGTGTAGGCAGGTGGAGGCGATGTTGAGGGGGGCAGATTAGGGGTTAATAAATATAATATAGGGGTCGGCGGTGTTAGGGGCAGCAGATTAGGGGTACATAGGGATAATGTAAGTAGCGGCGGTTTACGGAGCGGCAGATTAGGGGTTAATAATATAATGCAGGGGTCAGCGATAGCGGGGGCGGCAGATTAGGGGTTAATAAGTGTAAGGGTAGGGGTGTTTAGACTCGGGGTACATGTTAGAGTGTTATGTGCAGACGTAGGAAGTGTTTCCCCATAGGAAACAATGGGGCTGCGTTAGGAGCTGAACGCGGCTTTTTTGCAGGTGTTAGGTTTTTTTCAGCTCAAAATGCCCCATTGTTTCCTATGGGGATATCGTGCACGAGCACGTTTTTGAGGCTGGCCGCGTCCGTAAGCAACTCTGGTATCGAGAGTTGCATTTGCGGTAAAAATGCTGTACGCTCCTTTTTTGGAGCCTAACGCAGCATTTTTTTGGACTCTCAATACCAGAGTTAATTTTATGGTGCGGCCAGAAAAAAGCCAGCGTAGCTAACGCACCCCCTTGGCCGCCAAACTCCAAATCTAGCCGTAAGTAACTAATTATTAAACTTTATAAATTAGTGAATGATCTAAACTTGGTTCAGAAGACATACCACCCTATACGTTACAATTGGTATAACATACAGCTGTATATCTATTCATCTGGAGTGATCTTACTAACAATATCTTAATTACCTAAAGTAAAAATTATTTTACTCTATGGTGATAAAATTTTGACGAGTATCAAATGTATCTACATATATAAAAATATTTTTTGACCTATCCAAGAGCTTAGAGTATAGATCCTCATTCAATAGTGACATAATCAGAAGGGTATGTTTCCAAGTTACTAAAAGTGCACATACGCGTTATATACTTCATAGATTATGTGAACTCTATGTACATGGTATATCACAATATACCATAACCACTTCATCTCGTGAACACCACACAATGTGCATATATATTTACTACATAAGAAGTATATCTAGTATTTTGTGATTATTTTTGTATCACTATCAATATATCGATCTATAGCAATTGAGTAACTGGAGTTACTATCTAGATACATCAATATCCTTGACGAAATAGAATTCCATTTCTAGTGGTAACACCACATATATGTACATAGTAGTTGGAGCACCTAGAACCACTAATTAGACACATTATTATCCTTGACCATATATAATCCCACCTCCAGTGGTATTCTTATTACTGTCCCCAATTAAATTGATTTAAGTGTCTGTATTTTTAAATGTTATGTCTTACCATTTTTTAATAAGTCCCAATAAAAGTTACATTTTAATAACCTAGTTTATCCGCCACTCAATACTCTGTCGATACTTCTAATAAAGGGAATTTGAGTGCTACACATATGTACTTTTTTAGAGGTCATACATCTAAGTTGGTTTGTAGTCTAGTAATGTACATAGCAGTGCACCTAATAATCATATTATTTAGAAAATTGCTGAGAAGGAATATTATTTTCTTCTCTCAGTTGTAATTATCTATCACTATATTCCCTTTCTTACCCCTCAGTAGTGCCTTTGGGCCCTCTTCCCATAGCTTTCTGCTGCATATTGTGTATTATATACAGTGGATATAAAAAGTCTACACACCCCTGTTAAAATGTCAGGTTTCTGTGATGTAAAAAAATGAGACAAAGATAAATCATTTCAGAACTTTTTCCACCTTTAATGTGACCTATAAACTGTACAACTCAATTAAAAAACAAACTGAAATCTTTTAGGTAAAGGGAAATAAAAATAAAAAGCTAAAATAATATGGTTGCATAAGTGTGAACACCCTTAAACTAATACTTAATTGAAGCACCTTTTGATTTTATTACAGCACTCAGTCTTTTTGGGTATGGGTTTTTCAGCATGGGACATCTTGACTTGGCAAGATTTGCCCACTCTTCTTTGCAAAAACACTCTAAATCTGTCAGAATGCGAGGGCATTTCCTGTGCACAGCCCTCTTCAGATCACCCCTCAGATTTTTAATTGGATACAGGTCTGGGCTCTGGCTGGGCCATCCCAAAACTTTAATCTTCTTCTGGTGAAGCCATTCCTTTGTTGATTTGGATGTATGCTTTGGGTCGGTGTCATGCTGAAAGATGAAATTCCTCTTCATGTTCAGCTTTCTAGCAGAAGCCTGAAGGTTTTGTGCCAATATTGACTGGTATTTGGAACTGTTCATTATTCCCTCTACCTTGACTAAGGCCCCAGTTCCAGCTGAAGAAAAACAACCCCAAAGCATGATGCTGACACCACCATGCTTCGCTGTGGGTATGGTGTTCTTTTGGTGATATGCAGTGTTGTTTTTGTGCCAAACATATCTTTTGGAATTATGGCCAAAAAGTTCAACTTTGGTTTCATTAGACTATAACACCTTTTGCAACATGATTTTGGGAAACTTCAGATGTGTTTAGCCGGGCTTGGATTTTTTTTTGTAAGAAAAGGATTCCGTCTTGCCACTCTACTCCATAGCCCAGACATATGAAGAATGCGGGCGATTGTTGTCACGTGTACCACACAGCCAGTACTTGCCAGATATCCCTGCAGCTCCTTTAATGTTGCTGTAGGCCTCTTGGCAGTCTCCCAGACCAGTTTTCTTCTCGTCTTTTCATCAATTTTGGAGGGACATCCAGTTCTTGGTAATGTCCCTGTTGCACCATATTTTCTTCACTTGATGATGACTGTCTTCACTGTGTTCCATGGTATATCTAATGCCTTGGAAATTCTTTTGTACCCTTCTCCTGACTGATACCTTTTAACAATGAGATCCCTCTGATGCTTTAGAAGCTCTCTGCGGACCATGGCTTTTGCTGTAGGATGCGACTAACAAAATCAGAGGCACTTTAAATGATGACAGGTGTGTACTGACTCCTATTTAACATGATATTGAATGTGATTGCTTAATTCTAAACACAGCTACATCCCAGTTATAAAAGGGTGTTCACACTTATGCAACCATATTATTTTAGTTTTTTATTTTTATTTCCCTTTACCTAAAAGATTTCAGTTTGTTTTTCAATTGAGTTGTACAGTTTATAGGTCACATTAAAGGTGGAAAAAGTTCTGAAATGATTTATCTTTGTCTCATTTTTTTACATCACAGAAATCTGACATTTTAACAGGGGTGTGTAGACTTTTTATATCCACTGTACATAGACTGGGAAATTAAATATATTTATACCCTCACTGAGAAATAACTGTTTTCAGACATTGCAGCTCACATGCTGCAGGCAGAGATGTGATTCCTCTAAGTACTGTTTATGTATAGACAATATGGTGTGTGTGTCACATGACTGCATCATGACCATGTGACTACTGTGCCCCTGTAACGCACGCTACAATATGGCAGCTTACATAGGAAATCAAGCACTGGATCAACACTTTATTTCAAAACAATCTCCTTAAAAAAATTGGGCTAAGAGGAACAGATAAAATAGTCATCAGTGATTACTTTATTTATTTTTTAATAAGAAAAAGTAGGTTTTGGGGATTTTTAGAAGTCAGCTGTTAAGGGTCCCTTTAATGGCAAAGGGCTCTAATGCACTTTTAAATATGTCTATATATGTGTACGTATGTATTTATGTTTTTATATGTGAATATATGTCTATCAATGCATATATAAACATATTAATACATTAATATATATTTATACATATAGACATACAGTATATATACAGCATATATATATATATATATATATATATATATATATATATATATATATATATATATATATATATACAATGTATCAGTATGTGTCTCAATGTTAAAGCCATTTGTCTGCCTTTTTTTTCTAACACTCGAGATCTCCTATATTTGAGCCCTAATAACTTTTATGTGCAATATATTTTTAAAATAATTTTTATTAGACAATGTTGAAATGAGTGTAACTGTACTTTGTAATGTATATTTATTAGATAGTGTTATTATGTGTGTAAATGTACTGTGTAATGTATATTTATTAGATGGTGTTATTATGTGTGTAACTGTACTGTGTAATGTATATATATTAGATAGTGTTATTATGTGTGTAACTGTACTGTGTAATGTATGTTTATTAGATAGTGTTATTATGAGTGTAACTGTACTGTGTAATGTATATTTATTAGATAGTGTTATTATGTGTGTAACTGTACTGTGTAATGTATTTATTAGATAGTGTTATTATGTATGTAACTGTACTGTGTAATGTATATCTATTAGATAGTGTTATTATGTGTGTAACTGTACTGTGTAATGTATAATTATTAGATGGTGTTATTATGTGTGTAACTGTACTGTGTAATGTATATTTATTAGACAGTGTTATTATGAGTGTAACTGTACTGTGTAATGTATATTTATTAGATAGTGTTATTATGAGTGTAACTGTACTGTGTAATGTATATTTATTCGACAGTGTTATTATGTGTGTAACTGTACTGTGTAATGTATATTTATTAGACAGTGTTATTATGAGTGTAACTGTACTGTGTAATGTATATTTATTAGATGGTGTTATTATGTGTGTAACTGTACTGTGTAATGTATATTTATTAGATAGTGTTATTATGTGTGTAAATGTACTGTGTACTGTATATTTATTAGACAGTGTTATTATGTGTGTAACTGTACTGTGTAATGTATATTTATTAGATAGTGTTATTATGAGTGTAACTGTACTGTGTAATGTATATTTATTAGATGATGTTAATATGAGTGTAACTGTTTTTTGTAATGTACACCTATTATTAGTATGTTAAATATTACATTAAATAAAATATTATTGTTGATTAGTCATGAAATCTGACTTGTGTCTTTCTGTTTACAGGACAGAGGGCTTTCAGCAATCCACTCAGAGATATAAACATCTTAGAATATTTGGTAAATTTTCTAAATATTCATATTCACAAAAATATATATTTGTTTATATTCTTCTGTATTACAACCAGCAAAACAAAATGAGTATGATTCCAGCTAATTTATTTAACCATTAATTCCATTTTAGAATTAGCCTAGACAGAGTACAAATCCTAAAATTCATATCCAGGTTAATCTGATTCATAGTAAAAGAGTGTGAGGTGATATCCATAGTGAGAGACCTTTATCTGCCCAGCATTTTCCCTACATATTCACAAAGAAATCTCATTACTTGATGGGCTAGTGACATGCAGACACCTGTAATGACTTGTGTGGGCCTTTTGAAATTGCTGAAGCGGGAAGCAGGCTCATATGTGCTAACTTGCCCAACATGTGCTCAAATGCCCCACATGTGCTCAGTACATGAAGCCCTAATGTTGATGATGATTATTAGTTGTAAAATGTCACCTAATTCTA
The DNA here is from genome assembly GCF_027579735.1 of Bombina bombina. Taxonomy (NCBI): domain Eukaryota; kingdom Metazoa; phylum Chordata; class Amphibia; order Anura; family Bombinatoridae; genus Bombina; species Bombina bombina. The sequence continues at coordinate 14,398,132 of NC_069509.1, read as the reverse complement.
AAGCACTAGGTACATAGCTACATAAACACATTCATGCACAGTATGAACATAAATAAAACAAGACATAAAACAGACTAAACCAAACAAAATGTAATATGAAGAGAATGATCCTCCTCAGAAGAGTTTAACATTTAAAACGAAGTTTAGGAAACCTGTTCCTTTTTTTATCTGCAATATGTTCTTCAATGACTAAGAACTAACATATATGCATCTTCCTAGATGAAAATGGCTCGCTGGCTCAAAAATGTCATATCCAATATGATATCGGCACCAGTAACGTGTTGTCAACAATGTCTTTCAGTAAGTTTATCTTCAATCATCTAATATCAAAGTTCTGGAGATGTTTTATGTCTTGGGCCCTGATTCTCAAACTCTCACCAGCATGGAGAAAATGATTGGCTTATATTACTAAGTACTATATTGTAATTTATTAGGTCAATTTATCAGGCTCCGTACGGAGCATGATGCCCTGTGTTTCCGGCGAGCCTCAAATCCAAAGATCGCTGCTCCATAACCTGTCTGCCTGGTCTGATGTGGCGGACAGAAATCAACCCAATTGCATATGATCAGGTTGATTGACACCCCCTGCTAGCGTCCGATTGGCTTCGAATCTGCAGGGGGCGGTAAATGCTGTCGGCATTTATCATTGCACCAGCAGTTCTTGTAAGCTGCTGGTGCAATGATAACTGCCGACAGCATATGATGTCGGCATTTATCAATGTGCAGCGGACATGATAGGCTACATCAGATCATGTCTACTCGCACATTAGTAAATTGACCCCTAAGTGTTTGTCCTTCAAATAAAGAATAAAGTGAATTCCATTATTGAGATAAAATTGCCAATTCATAAAGCGGTCAGTTGTCCCCAATGTTTCTAATTCCGCGTGAGCCTTCAGGCTCACCAGAATAAGGAATTAAGAAGCAATGGTCTTCAGACCGCTGCTCGTCTGCCAGCTGTGAGGCGGTGGACAGCAATCCTTCCGAACGTGTACGATCGGGTTGCTTGACACCCCCTGCTGAATCTGCAGGGGGCGGCATTGCTCAAGCAGTTCACCAGAACTGCTTGTGCAATGTTAAATGCCGACAGTGTATGCTGTCGGCATTCAGCGATATCTGGCGGACATTGATAAATCGGCCCCTATAAGTTCCCAATTTACAAATTGCCTTTAAAACAATCTCTGATGGGTCTCTTAATACTGATGAGGTGAATTATAAAAGCTCACCAGACCAGAGAGCTCTAGAGAATCAGACACTTTGGGGTAGATTTATCATAGTGCGAGCCGACATGATACGATGTAGCGTATAATGTCCGCTGCACATCGATAAATGCCGACAGCATACGCTGTTGGCATTTATCATTGCACCAGCAGTTCTTGTGAACTGCTGGTACAATGACGCTCCCTGCCGATTTGCGGCCAATTGGCCGCTAGCTGGGGGTGTCAATCAACCCAATCGTATTCGATCGGGTTGATTTCTGTCCACAGCCTCAGAGCAGGCGGACAAGTTATGGAGCAGCGGTCTTTAGATTGCTGCTTCATAACTTCTGTTTCCGGCGAGCCTGAAGGCTTGTGCGGAAACAGGGGCATCAAGCTCCATATGGAGCTTGATAAATCAGCCCCATTGTCTTAAAATGTGAATTTCTATTTTCTTGTTTTTTATGTGATGTAAGTCTTTATGATTAATACTCTAGCAATACAGTTTACAAATCACTTACACCTAGATTACGCATTAAACAGGGTACGAAACTAATGCCAAAAAAGTTGCGTTGTTTTACCATCCATGTCGCTGCCATTACGAGTTAGTGAAAAGCCTCCTTGTGCATGCGATATGGTGGCGTTAAGCTCCATACCGCACAAAATCCAAGGGCTGCTTTGACGTGCTCATGCACGCTTTCCCTCATAGACATCAATGGGGAGAGAGTGTTAGACACCTGAAGTGCGGAATGAAAAATCTTCGTAACGCAACCCCATTGATGTCTATGTGTGAAAAACAGTTATGTTTAAACCTAACACCCTAACATAAACCCCTAGTCTAAACATCCCTAATCTGCCACCCCCGACATCACTGACACTAAAAAAAGTTATTAACCCTTATTCCGCCGACGACACCTAAATAAAGTTCTTAACCCCTAATCTGCCATTTCCGACATCGCCGACACTAATAAAAGTTATTAACCCCTATTCCACAGCTCGCCGACATCACCGCCACTATAATAAAGCTATTAACCCATAAACCTTCAGCCTCCCACATCTCCGCAAATAAATAAACATATTAACCCCTAAATCCCCGGCCCCCCACATCGCAAACACTAAATTAAACTATTAATCCCTAAACCTAACACCCCCGCTAACTTTAAATTAAAATTACAATATAACTATATTTAAATAAATAAAAACTTACCAGTGAAATAAAAATAAACCTAACATTAAACTATAAATTAACCTAACCTTACTATTCTAATAAAATAAAAAATACTACCAATTAAAAAATCTAAATTACAAATTTAAAAAAACCTAACACTGCGAGAAAAAAATAAAAATCTAAAATTACAAAAAATAATAAACACTAAATTATGAAAAATAAAAAACACTAAGCTTACAAAAATAATAAACAAAATTATCAAAAATATAAACAATTACACCTAATCTAATAGCCCTATAAAAATAAAAAACAAAACAAAATAAAAACACCCCCTAGCCTACAATAAACTAACAATAGACCTTAAAAGGGCCTTTTGTAGCGCATTGCCCTAAGTTAAACAGCTCTTTTACCTGTAAAAAAAATACAAAGTCCCCCCAAAAGTAAAACCCACCACCCAACCAACCCCCCCAAAATAAAAACCTAACTAAAAAAAAAAACCTAAGCTACCCATTGCCCCTAAAGGGACATTTGTATGGGCATTGCCCTTAAAAGGGCATTCAGCTTTTTTTATTGCCCTTAAAAGGACATTTAGCTCTTTTTCAAAAGCTCAAACCCTAATCTGAAAAAAACACCCCAAAAATTTTAAAAAAAAAAACCTAACAGTAACACCAGAATATCTACTCATCGTTGCTGAACAGCCAATAGGATTTCAGTAGCTCTCATCATATTGGCTGTTTTGAAGAGGATGCTCCGCGCTGGATGTCTTCGCCGCTCTGCTCCGCATTGCCGGCATGAAGATAGAAGATGCCACCGAGATGGATAAAGATGTCGCCGCCTGGATGAAGCCTTCTCACCGCCTGGATGTCTGGACTTGAGCAACCATGAGTAGATATTCTGGGGTTAGTGTTAGGTATTTTTTTATTTTTTGGGGTGTTTTTTCGGAATAGGGTTTGGGTTATTTGAAAAAGAGCTAAATGCCCTTTTAAGGGCAACGAAAAAGAGCTGAATTCCCTTTTAAGGGCAATGCCCATACAAATGTCCCTTTAGGGGCAATGGGTAGCTTAGGTTTTTTTTAGAGTTAGGTTTTTTATTTTGGGGGGTTGGTTGGGTGGTGGGTTTTACTGTTGGGGGACTTTGTATCTTTTTTACAGGTAAAAGAGCTGATTTCTTTAGGGCAATGCCCTACAAAAGGCTCTTTTAAGGGCTATTGATAATTTATTGTAGGCTAGGGGGTGTTTTTATTTTGGGGGGCGTTTTTATTTTTTATAGGGCTATTAGATTAGGTGTAATTGTTATTTTTTTGATAATTTCGTTTATTATTTTTTGTAAACAGTGCTTTTTATTTTTCGTAATTTAGTGTTTATTATGTTTTGTAATTTTAGATTTTTAATTTTTTTTCTCATAGTGTTAGGTTTTTTTTAAATTTGTAATTTTGATTTTTTAATTGGTAGTATTTTTTATTTTATTAGAATAGTTAGGTTAATTTATAGTTTATTGTTAGGTTTATTTTTATTTCAGAGGTAAGTTTTTATTTATTTTAAGATAGTTATATTGTAATTTTAATTTAAAGTTAGGGGGGTGTTAGGTTTAGCGGTTAATAGTTTAATTTAGTGTTTTGCGATGTGGGGGGCGGCGGTTTAGGGGTTAATTGGTTTATTTAGTGGCAGAGATATAGGAGGCCAGAGGTTTAGGGGTTAATAACTTTATTATAGTGTCCGCAATGTCGGGGGCGGCAGATTAGGGGTTAATAAGTTTAATATAGTGTTTGCATGTGGGAGGGTGGCAGTTTAGGGGTTAATAGGTAGTTTATGGGTGTTAGTGTACTTTGTAACATTTTAGTTATGAGTTTTGTGAAACATTTTTGTTGCGCAAAACTCATAACTACTGCTTTAAGATGGCGGCATGGCTGGTGTCGGTATAGGCTGTAACACAAGCTTTTTAGCCTCACCGCACAACCTGTAATACTGGTGCTATGGTAATCCCACGCAAAAATGGCATTTTTTTAGTGCGGATTGGACGTTACGTTACATGCTAACATGCTTGTGGTATAGCTATATCGACAGGACTCCCAATAGCTGCATTACTGCTTTTACTCTGAAATTGCCATTTTTAAGCGTTAAAAGCCGAAACGTAAAACTCGTAATCTACCTGTTAGGGTTCGATTCTGTAAAACTCTCTTCTAAACAATTTTTTTTTTTATAGATCTTCTAGCACTGTGAGACCATTCATAAGACTCTATTTCACTAAGGGGAATTACCTGCATTTCTTGATTGAGGGAAACACAAGCCCAATGCAATATAGCACTACATGACATGAGAGTTTTGTTACACTTTCACTTTCTATTTTATATTACTTTACACTTCAGGTTTTGTCCTTTAGGTTTTATTACATTTTGATTGTACAATGAATGATTATGTGTAAGTTTAGAATTTTATTACAAGCACAGAGACTTTATATTTTGCTATATCTTTCCTTTACTGTTCAATGCAGCCTTTAAAAGTTCTTAACATATAACATCAATAAATACAGAAAATTTTAAATAACAGAGAAAAAGTTAAAATTTTTGAAATTTAAACAGTATGACCAGTAGAGCAAAGGAGAGACTGGCCAATAAGGAAGCAAGTAACAATCACCAACTGACAAATACAAAATATAACGACCTCTTTCTTTTGCTGCTGTTGAACAGATAAGTAAAAAAATTTCAATGCTCCTCATTTTATGTGACATTTATTTCTTTTTCCAATAAACAATTATTTATTTATTTATTTTATTTTTCTGTATATCTATTTTGATTTTTTAAGCCTTATTATTATTGCTTGTATAAAGTTTTTTACTTGCATTTCAGAGTATATTGCTGTTTTTAGATATGACGTTATAATATCTTATGATTAACTTTTTTTCCGGTTTTCAAAACTATTTTTCCCTCTTTACTTTTATAAACTCTTCATTTCATATGTCTTACGCTTGCGCTTTTTTCCCCTTTCACTGAACTTTATGCCTGACTGCTGTCCTGCCTTGAGTGGTTCCCTGCGTCCTCCATCTTCTCTGACTATGCAGTCACGTGACCGCCGCCATCTTGGGAGAGTGTCTCGCGACGTCACACACCTCTGTTTTCCTGCCTTCAATCCGCTCCCATCCTGACAGCAACATCGTTTCAGAAACTGTATTCAGTTACTTTGTATTATTTATACAAACATGTTTCTTTTTCAAGCTGCATTTGTTCATTATTTAGTACTCTAATCCTTGTCTGCCATCTAGTGTCCACATTATTTATTTTTATTTACAACTTTTTCACAAAACAGTTTTATTTTGAAATATGTTAATTAGTTAAATTAAAGAGAAGAAATATAATATTTTAAATTATATACATATATACTTTTTCTGTCAGAAAAAAAATTGACTTAGTTGTTTAATTTATTTCAATTCTACCAAAGATATATATTTTAAAAAATATGTCTCAAAAACCAGATAATAAAGATCTGGATGAAAATAAAGTTCAATCCATGATTGATTCATCCATGTCTAAATGGATGTCCAAAATAACTGATATTTTAGCAGAAAAAGCTAGCAGCTCTAAAAGAGCAACAAAAAGAAAACATTCATCTGCTATTCTAGCTAGTAAAAAATTTGTTTCAAAATCTAAACAAAGATTACAGGAATCCAGCCTTCCCACGGGCAGGGGAAGAAAAATATATGCCAAAAAGACCCTTAATCCCAAAAGGGAAAATTTGGGAATTTCAAAATCTAAACAATTTATGGTTAAAGATTGTTCATCCTCTTATTCTGATGTCTTCTAATGACTCAGATGACTATTATAAGTCTATTTCTTCTGATGATTCACCTATAAATAAAAAGCCTAAGAAATGTTTACAAAAATTAAAACATTTAGAAGAGGATGAACCTATTTTTAAAGACGCCCTTGGCAATATTAGATTTGATCCAGACTCATTACACCACCCCAGATCAGCTGAATGGGGTCCAGACTTAGACATGGCAAAATTTGTGGAACATCATATTCGAGTTCCTTTGAAACCCAAATCAAGAAACAAAATGAGGGCTGAATGCCCTAGGCCTTTATTACCAAAAAGTAGTCATTTAACCCCAGAAATTGACCCTAAAATTCTTAAATTTATAGGTACCACTGGCTACAAAATTAAAAAGGGAATGGATAAGTCTTGGAAATCCTGCCAGGATAAATTATTGGATTCTATTGGTCCCATCACTAAATTATTAGAACTTTCGGATAATGCAGTTACCAATAATGAACTTATTGACCCTATTACAGTCAGGGAATGGGTTTACAGAATGTTATGTTTAGTAGGCAATGCAAATGTCTCAATGACCATTGATAGATGCAAAAATATTCTTAGAAAAATAGACATTAAAATGATAGATTCGGCTACCAACGAATTAAACTCTGATGAAGATGGTCTCCTATTCGGGGATTCCTTTTTAAAAGATTTAAACAAATATGCTAGTACTTTTACCACACTTAGAAAAGTTAAATGCTCTTTTAAGAACATTTTTCAAAATAATAATATTTTCTCTGACAGGGCCTGGGAGAAGCAGAGGTCGTTTCCCCGGCCGTAGCTCATTCTCACGACCTCCCTATATACAATCACAACAATTCCAACCTTACTATGGAAATCAAAAAACTTTCCAAGATACTGCAAACTAGTTCTTTCCCTCAAGATCACACCCTTGGGATCAGAGAAATTTCTCTTCCAGAGGAAGATCCCGCTTCCCACAAGGTAAATTTTTCAAATCTTACAGAACCCCTGACTTCTCCTTCTTTCCCTCATATAATTGGTGGAAGACTTCTTCGTTTCTCCCAGATTTGGACTCTTATCACTCAAGATCAATGGGTGATTCAGTCGGTTCGGGGAGTTCTGATAGAATTCAATTCCATTCCAATTCAAATTGTTTATCCAAATCCAATACATTTTTCAATTCAAGACAAAAATCTAATCCAAAAAGAAATAACAAATCTAGCAAACAAAAAAGCTATAATTCAAGTTCCTTTTTCCCCAGATCTTTTCATAAGCAATTTGTTTCTGGTGAAAAAGAAAAACGGTCAATTTTGTCCTGTAATAAATCTAAAAAATGTAAACTCTTTCGTTGTCTATCATCATTTCAAAATGGAAGGAATCCATCTTCTCAGGGAATGTCTAATACACAATGATTGGTTAATAAGATTAGACCTTTCAGACGCTTACCTTACCGTTCCGATAAACCAATCCCATTGGAGATATCTAACTTTCATTTAGAAAGACCAATTTTGGAGTTTTACCTGCCTTCCTTTTGGCCTCTCCTCTGCACCTTGGATATTCACCAAACTCCTAAAACCTGTAGTTTCATGGTTAAGAATGAGAGGTGTCTGGATCATTATTTATCTAGACGACATTCTCATCAAGAACCAGAATCCTGTTCTTTTAAAAGAACAATTGAATTTAACCATTTCACTCTTAGAGAACTTAGGATTCTTAATCAACAAAGAAAAATCAATTCTTCTTCCCTCAAATTCCCTTATCTTTCCCTTATCTTTCTGGGTTTCCAAATAAATACTTTAAATTCAACCCTCAGTCTTCCAATTCAAAAATTGAAAAATATCAAAAAAGAAATTACAAAATTATTAAATAACCAATTAGTTCCCATCAGATCAATAGCCAGAATAGTGGGGTTACTCTCATCCTCTATTCAGGCTATTTGTCCTGCTCCTCTACATTATCGAGAACTCCAACGTCTAAAAATTTCTCACTTACAGAAAGGTCTCTCTTACAATCATTATATTCCCCTATCATCGGAAGCAAAAGAAGAACTTCAATGGTGGCTAGCAAATATAGAAGCCTGGAATGGAAGAGCCATTTTGGAAGTTCCCCAGATCTAGTGATAGAATCAGATGCGAGCGGTTCTGGTTGATGTGCTCGTTGCGGACCTTGTATCACCAGCGGGAAATGGTCTTTTGGGGAAAAGAAACTACATATAAATTGTCTGGAACTTTTGGCAGGTTCCTTTGCAGTCAAGAGTTTTTTAAACATTTCTGGCCCAATATCCATTCTTCTCCGTATGGACAACGTGTCAGCAGTTCGTTACCTAAATCATCTGGGAGGTACCAAATCCCGAGATCTTTCAAACATCACAAAGGAATTTATTCACCTCTGTCTAGACAAGAACATATCAATCAGAGCGGAATATATTCCATGTCTTTTCAACACTTCGGCAGATTGGGGATCTCGTTTTCTGAGGGATTCGAGCAATTGGAAACTGAATCGAAATATTTTTCTTTCTCTTCAAAATTTGAGAGGTCCTTTTTCTATAGATTTATTTGCCTCTTGTTTGAACTTCCAATTGCTCCCATTTTTCAGTTGGAGTCCAGATCCAGAGGCCAAAGCGACAGATGCCATCCTTCAAAATTGGCCCCCTCTAGGCGCTTATGCTTTTCCCCCTTTTCAATGATTGCGAGAACCATCTCAATCACTCAGAGGGATCAACTATCATTGCTGATAATCACCCCCCTTTGGCCAATTCAACCCTGGTATCCTTCCCTTCTAGAAATGTCTTACTTTCCCCCTCTCCTTCTACCTCACTCTCAAGATCTTCTTACAGATCCCGAGTGGAACTTTCACAATCTCATTATGTCCCAAACCCTAACTCTCGTAGCCTGGACGATATCAGGGAACCCTATTCCCTCGACGGACTTTCGGAAGGAGCTAAACTCCTCATTCAAAATTCCATTGCACCAGGTACCAAAAAATGCTACCGCGCAGCATGGTCTAAATGGTCTAGCTGGTGTGTTCAAAGAAACCTTGATCCCTTTTCAGCTAATGTCAACCAATTGATTAACTTTCTTTCTTCACTTTCCGATTCTGGTTTAGCCTTCCGTTCTATCAATGTTTCTCATTCAGCAATCTCTGCATCCCATTCTTAGGTTAACAATTCTCCTATAGGTCAACATTCTTTAATCTGCAAATTATTAAAAGCAATAAGACTTCAACGTCCTCCAACCCCTAAATATTATTTCTTTTGGGACGTTGATTTAATTTTTTCTATATTCAAGAAATGGCCTTCTAATGAATTATTATCCTTAAAACAATTATCTGCTAAACTCGCTACCCTTCTATGTATTATTTATTTTGGTAGAGTTTCTGGTGTTAAAGCTTTAGATTTTAACTCTAAACGCTTTCCCCCTGAAGGTGTCACCTTTATTCTGTCTCGCAGAACAAAAACCCTTACTTCCTCTATTTTCTATCCTTATCTTCCTTCTGAACCTACTTTATGTGTAGTTAAATGTTTAAAAGAATATGAATTCAGAACTTCTTCCTTTAGATATCCTTCTTCCTTTCAATTATTAATTTCTTTTGTTTCCCCCTTTCTCCTGTTATTTCTACCACTATTGCAAGGTGGGTTAAATGGGTAATGAAAGAAGCTGGTATTGACATGTCTTTTTCAGCACATTCAGTCAGAGGCTCATCGGCTTCTAAAGCATTTTTAAAATCTGCCTCTTCAACACATTTTGAATGCTGCTGATTGGTCATCTGACTCTATTTTTAAACAGTTTTATTTCAAACCCATTCAACGTGCCTCATTAAATTTATTTTCTTAATAAGCTTTAAACTAGCAAAATATGAAGTCTCTGTGCTTGTAATAAAATTCCGATTATCCTAATTTGTGAAGGAATAATCTAGATTTTATTAAAGACACAGAGACAAATATTTTCCCTCCCTTATTGTGATTCCCTCCCATATATTATTACTTAACTTTATTTTTTCTTATAGCTCCAAATCAATGAAGATGTTTATGAAAGCAAGGTTTTCTCCCGTCCACTCATCAACCATCTTTCAAAACCTTTTCATATGGGATGAGGAAAGCTTCTTCTTGGCTTCGTCTAGATGAAAATTTCTTCCATCAAGAGTTGTTTTCCTGTTTGTGAGACTTTTCTTCTGGATTTTATTCTACTGCCTTTGTTTTTTGGGCATTTTTAAAATTTGTTCCTTTTTCCTCCTATTCACCAGCATTGGCAAGAAAGAGGACGTTATATTTTGTATTTGTCAGTTGGTGATTGTTACTTGCATCCTTATTGGCCAGTCTCTCCTTTGCTCTACTGGTCATACTGTTTAAATTTAAAAAAATTTAACTTTTTCTCTGTTATTTAAAATTTTCTGTATTTATTGATGTTATATGTTAAGAACTTTTAAAGGCTGCATTGAACAGTAAAGGAAAGTAGATATGTGCATGATCGAAAAATTTGTTTCGGTTCGGAACGATTCAGATTTTTTCGAATTTCGTTTCGGATCGATTTGAATTCAGAAAAATTAGAATGAATTTGTTTCAGATTCGTTTCGGATTCGAAAAAATTCAGCTGTATTCGGTTTGATTTGGTTCGGTTCGGAAATTCGGAATTTCGGTATGTGTTAGGTGGGATATGCTGTGTATTAGACTAGTATTATGTACTGTATATTAGGTGTAACCCATAGCAGAGTGATATAACCTAATATACTGTACAATACTAGTGTAATCCATGGCCATCCGAATTTACCGAATAAATCCAAACTAATTCGGATTTATTCTGTAAATTTGGCAGTATTTTAATTCGGAAATTCGAATCGATCCGAATCTCCGAATTTTCTGAATTTCCGAATAAATCCGAAACGAATCGCACATGTCTAAAGGAAAGAGATAGCAAAATATTCGTCTCTGTGTCTTTAATAAAATGTAGATTATTCCTTCACAAATTAGGATAATCAGAATTTTATTACAAGACCAGAGACTCATATTTTGTTTTATTTCTTTTACTACTTTCAATGCAGTTTTTAAAAGTACATAGAAAATAAAGAAAATAACTGACAATATTTGAAAATGACAGCATACATCATAAAGCAGACCAGTAACCAATAAAAAGGGGAAACTGGTTAAAACAGAACAAACTGACCAATCAGGTCAGACATATAGACCATGAACTGTCCAATGTAAATCACCAAATTCTCTTTCCTTTACTGCTTGAAGGAGATAGGTATTGTGATTTTAGTCTCTAATAAATTCCTATTATTGTATATTTATTTAGTTGTTTGATAATTGTTTATATACAATTTATTTTTTCCTCTGTGTTTTTGTCTAAGTCCTTTTCCTTTTTTCTTATAGTTCTATTGGTTTTAGCTCCATTTTTTATATATTATTTTTTCTATTTATTTTTCCATTATTATATAGGTGTATATGTTTGAGCTGATTAGTCAGTTTGTTCTGTTTTAATCCCTTTTCTTTCCTATGGCATGGAGAGTTTACAACGTCATTCCAATTACTAGTGGGATATTCACTCCTGGCCAGCAGGAGGAGGCAAAGAGCACCCCAGCAGAGCTGTTAAGTGTCACTTCCCTTACCAATAACCCCCAGTACTTCTCTTTGCCTCTGTCAATGGTGGACTTGTGAAGTTGGTGTCTGAAGATATTTAATCCTTTTATGGGTATTATTCCTTGCAAGCAAGGGTTGGGGTTTAGCTATGTCCATGTCAATCTCTTTAGTAAGAGTAGTGGTGACTTTTAGCAGTTAGAATGCGGCAAGGTTGTCTTTGCTTTGCTTCTAATATTGTTGCTACCCCTTTTATAGAAAGCCAGATTTGGATATTCTGTTCTCTCTTTTTCTACAGGTTTCTGATAGTAGTATGTGCCCTTTCACAGAGAGCTTTTTGCAGGTAAGTGCTTTTGTCTTCTAGGTATTGGAGACTTGCACTTTCAGGCGTTTATCTCTGCACTATTTTAATATGGGACTTATTCAATCCTTTGTTACGCATTTATTGTGCAGGCACTATAAGGCATCTACTTATCAAGCCGTCAACCGCAAATACGCTGGAATTCCACAGCGTATTTGTGGCGAGCCTGATTCCCCTTAGTTATCAAACCCTACAGACCGGCAAAAGTAGAATTTTGTGACGTAACATACGATCAGCCAGACTCAGTCCGACACAGATCGATGCTTACGTCATTACAGATGTTCCGAATGCAAATTCGGCACTATCTGACTACATTTGCTAGTTATCAAATAACTAGCAGGTACGCTCGGCACTATTCCGGCCCAGAGTACCTGGTTTTCAATCTGACGCCCTGGAGGCGGTGGATGCCATAGGAATCAATGGGAGTCTGAAAGCAGAGAAACTCATGTTCGCTGCTGCCCGTGTTTACACCTAACACCCTAACATGTACCCCGAGTCTAAACACACTTAATCTGCCCCCCCCCTACACCGCCACCACCTACAATATACTTATTAACCCCTAAACTGCCGCTCCCGGAGCCCACCGCCACTCTAATAAACTTATTAACCCCTAAACCGCTGCTCACGGACCCCGCAGCAACTAAATAAAGTGTGTAACCCCTAAACCCCCGCTCCCGGAGCCCACCGCCACCTACATTATATTTATTAACCCCTAATCTGCCCCCCCCCACACCGCCACCACCTACATTACATTTTTTAACCCCTAATCTGCCCCCCCTACACCGCCGCCACTATATTAAATGTATTAACCCCTAAACCTAAGTCTTACCCTAACACTAACACCCCCTAACTTAAATATAATTTAAATAAATCTAAATAAATATTCCTAGCATTAAATAAATTATTCCTATTTAAAACAAAATACTTACCTATAAAATAAACCCTAAGATAGCTACAATATAACAAATAGTTACATTGTAGCTAGCTTAGGGTTTATTTTTATTTTACAGACAAGATTGTATTTATTTTAACTAGGTACAATAGTTATTAAATAGTTATTAACTATTTAATAACTACCTAGCTAAAATAAATACAAATATACCTGTAAAATAAAACCTAACCTAAGTTACAATTACACCTAACACTACACTATAATTAAATTAATTACCTAAATTAACCACAATTAAATAAAATTAAATAAAATTATCTACAGTACAAAAAAACCCCCACTAAATTACAGAAAATAATAAAAAAATTACAAGATTTTTAAACTAATTACACCTAATCTAACCCCACTAACAAAATAAAAAAGCCCCCCAAAATAAAAAAAGCCCTACCCTACACTAAATTACAAATAGCCCTTAAAAGGGCATTTTGCAGGGCATTGCCCCAAAGTAATCAGCTCTTTTACCTGTAAAAAAAAGTACAAATCCCCCCCAACATTAAAACCCACCAACCACACACCCAATCCTACTTTAAAACCCACCTAATACCCCCTTAAAAAAACCTAACACTAACCCCTTAAAGATCACCTTACCTTGAGAAGTCTTCACCCATCCGACGTGGAGCATCCTCTTCATCCGGAGTCTTCTTGAACAATGACGGGTCCTTTAAGTGACGTCATCCAAGATGGTGTCCCTTCAATTCCGATTGGAACAGCCAATAGAATGCAAGCTCAATCCTATTGGCTAATTGGATCACTCAATAGGATTGAACTTCAAACCTATTGGCCGATTGCATCAACCAATAGGATTTTGCCTACCTTAATTCCGATTGGCTGATAGAATTCTATTAGCCAATCAGAATTTAAGGGACGCCATTTTGGATGACGTCACTTAAAGGACCCGTCATTGTTCAAGAAGACTCCGGATGAAGAGGATGCTCCGCGTCGGATGTCTTGAAGATGGAGCCGCTCCGTGCCGGATGGATTAAGATAGAAGATGCCGTCTGGATGAAGACTTCTGCCCGTCTGGAGGACCTCTTCTGCCCAGCTTGGATGAAGACTTCTGCCCGTCTGGAGGATCACTTCGTCCGGCTTCGTTGAGGACTTCGGCCCGGTTGGGTGAAGACTTCTCAAAGTAAGGTGATCTTCAAGGGGTTAGTGTTAGGTTTTGTTAAGGGGGTATTGGGTGAGTTTTAGAGTAGGGTTGGGTGTGTGGGTGGTGGGTTTTAATGTTGGGGGGGATTTGTACTTTTTTTTACAGGTAAAAGAGCTGATTACTTAGGGGCAATGCCCTGCAAAAGGCCCTTTTAAGGGTTATTTGTAATTTAGTGTAGGGTAGGGCTTTTTTATTTTGAGAGGGCTTTTTTATTTGGTTAGGGGGGTTAGATTAGGTGTAATTAGTTTAAAAATCTTGTAATTTTTTATTATTTTCTGTAATTTAGTGGGGGGGGTTTTGTACTTTAGATAATTTTATTTCATTTTATTTAATTGTAGTTAATTTAGGGATTTAATTTAATTATAGTGTAGTGTTAGGTGTAATTGTAACTTAGGTTAGGTTTTATTTTACAGGTAAATTTGTACTTATTTTAGCTAGGTAGTACTTGGCAGCGGTGTAGGGGGGGCAGATTAGGGGTTAATAAATATAATGTAGGTGGCGGCGGTGTAGGGGGGCAGATTAGGGGTTAATAAATATAATGTAGGTGGCGGTGGGCTCTGGGAGTGGCGGTTTAGGGGTTAAACACTTTATTTAGTTGTGGCGGGGTCCTGGAGTGGCGGTTTAGGGGTTAATACATTTATTAGAGTTGCGGTGGGCTCTGGGAGCAGCAGTTTAGGGGTTAATAACTTTATTTTGTTGCGGTGGGGTCCGGGAGCGGCGGTATAGGGGTTAAACAATTTAGTGTAGTGTGGGTGTTTAGTGACAGGATACCAATAAAGCTGGGAAAAAGCCGAAGAGCAGCGAGATCGATGACTGTTAGTTAACAACAGTCCGCTGCTCATCGCTCCGTACTTGTTGCGCGGCTTTTCGACAGCTTTTTTGGTTATTTTGGAGAGCGTATTCAGGTCCGCGGCAGCTATGTTAGGCGATCTTAGGCGAGCGTATTGGTGCCGTCAAATGCAGGTAAGTTTGCATTTTCTTGTGCTGCCGCTCACGTGACAGCCCGCTCTTCCGCTTGTACGCTGAGTGAAGCGGTGTTGTTATCTGTTAGTCCTCTTCTGTGGCGGCTGTGGGGACTTCTATGGAGCTCTTCATTTATTTTATTTCAGCTACTAGTGGTTACGGTAGGGCACCTCAGCCTGACTGAGGTGTAGAGATGTAATTTTTTTTGTTTTGTTTTCTTTAGTGTATTCTTAGCGTTATTGTGGTCTGAAGGATTTCAGTTCCTTCTTAAAGTGGCAGTTAATTTTAAATATTTTTTTTGGGCACTATCTTAGCCATGGACACTGAACAAGAGTCTGTTTCATTTGATAAATGTTTATTATGTTTAAAGGCCCAAATTGTTTTGCCTATGCAATTCTGTTCTTCGTGTTTAGCTAGGACCCTAAAGCTTAAAGATAAATTACTCCCTTCTGAGCCTATTGAGGCCCATTTATCAAGCTCCATATGGAGCTTGTGGGCCCGTGTTTCTGGTGAGTCTTCAGACTCACTAGAAACCGCAGTTATGAAGCAGCGGTCTAAAGACCGCTGCTCCATAACCCTGTCCGCCTGCTCTGAGCAGGCGGACAGGAATCGCCATAATTCATCCCAATCGAGTATGATCGGGTTTATTGGCACCTCCCTGCTGGCAGCCCATTGGCCACAAGTCTGCAGGGGGCAGCATTGCACTAGCAGCTCATGTGAGGATAAGGCGGTCCTTCATACTAAATTGGGTTTTCTACCTAAAATGGTGTTGGATCGTAACATTAATCAGGAAATTGTTGTTCCTTCTCTTTATCCTAATCCTTCTTCTCATAAGGAATGTCTTTTGCATAACTTGGATTTTGTGCATGCTCTAACATTTTACCTACAGGCTATTAAATATTTCTTTCAGTCTTCTGCCCTGTTTGTTTCTTTCTCTGGAAAGGGTAAGGGTCAGAAGGCCATTTCTACTTCTCTTTCCCTCTGTTTGAGAAGTATGATTAATTTTGTTTATGAGACTGCTGGACAGTAGCCTCCTGTGAGAATTATGGCTCCTTCCACTAGAGCTGTCTCCTCTTCTTGAGCTTTCAAAAATGAAGCTTCAGTGGAACAGGTTTTCAAGATGGCAACATGGTCCTCTCTGCATACTTTTTCCAAATTCTACAAATTTGATACTTTTGCCTCGGCTGAAGCTTCTTTTGGGAGAAAGGTTCTTCAAGTGGTGGTGCCTTCTGTTTAGGTCCTTCTGCCTAGTTCTCCCTCCCTGTTCATTCCATGTCCTCTAGCTTGGGTATTGATTCCCACTAGTAATTGGAATGACGTTGTGGACTCTCCATGCCATAGGAAAGAAAAGAAAATGTATGCTTGATAAATTTATTTATTTCCGGGCATGGAGAGTCCATGACCCCACCTTTAAATAAGACAGTATTTTTTGTTAAACCTCAGGCACCTCTATACCTTTGTGTTATCTTCTTTTTCCATTTCCCTTCGGCCGAATGACTGGGGGTTAGGGGAAGTGACACTGCTGGGGTGCTCTTTGCCTCCTCCTGCTGGCCAGGAGTGAATATCCCACTAGTAATTGGAATGACGTTGTGGATTCTCCATGCCCGGAAGAAATACATTTAGCAGGTAAGCATACAATTTCTTTTTATTGGTTACTGGTCTGTTTTATGATGAATGCTGTCATTTTCAAATATTGACAGTTATTTTCTTTATTTTCTATGTACTTTTAAAAACTGCAATGAAAGTAGTAAAAGAAAGAAAGCAAAATACTTGCCTCTGTGCCTTTAATAAAATCTAGATTATACCGTCACAAATAAGGATAATCCGAATTATACTGTATATATTTCTGAGTACATTTTATAAATTGCACTTTATTTGTTATATCTTTCTGTGTGAAATAAACCAAATAGTTTCAGAGTGTGGGCAGGATGGATGATTTTTTGGAGCTAGACAGGGGAATTCCTTGAGTTGGACAGTGGAAATCCTTGAGTTGGACAGTGGAAATCCTTGAGCTAGACAGGCATATTCCTTGATCAGAACAGGAAAGTTTCTTGAGCAGGAAAGGGGAGTTCTCTAGGTGTTGATGTTTTTATTAAAATTTGTATTATATTCTCTAAGCACGTTATACCTGCAGCTCTTAATGGTTTATCTTTCCTTCTGTTTGAGAAGTATGATTCATTTTGTTTATGAGACTGCTGGACAGTAGCCTTCTGTGAGAATTATGGCTCCTTCCACTAGAGCTGTCTCCTCTTCTTGGGCTTTCAAAAATGAAGCTTCAGTGGAACAGGTTTTCAAGATGGCAACATGGTCCTCTCTGCATACTTTTTCCAAATTCTACAAATTTGATACTTTTGCCTCGGCTGAGGCTTCTTTTGGGAGAAAGGTTCTTCAAGTGGTGGTGCCTTCTGTTTAGGTCCTTCTGCCTAGTTCTCCCTCCCTGTTCATTCCATGTCCTCTAGCTTGGGTATTGATTCCCACTAGTAATTGGAATGACGTTGTGGACTCTCCATGCCATAGGAAAGAAAAGAAAATGTATGCTTGATAAATTTATTTATTTCCGGGCATGGAGAGTCCATGACCCCACCTTTAAATAAGACAGTATTTTTTGTTAAACCTCAGGCACCTCTATACCTTTGTGTTATATTCTTTTTCCATTTCCCTTCGGCCGAATGACTGGGGGTTAGGGGAAGTGACACTGCTGGGGTGCTCTTTGCCTCCTCCTGCTGGCCAGGAGTGAATATCCCACTAGTAATTGGAATGACGTTGTGGATTCTCCATGCCCGGAAGAAATACATTTAGCAGGTAAGCATACAATTTCTTTTTATTGGTTACTGGTCTGTTTTATGATGAATGCTGTCATTTTCAAATATTGACAGTTATTTTCTTTATTTTCTATGTACTTTTAAAAACTGCAATGAAAGTAGTAAAAGAAAGAAAGCAAAATACTTGCCTCTGTGCCTTTAATAAAATCTAGATTATACCGTCACAAATAAGGATAATCCGAATTATACTGTATATATTTCTGAGTACATTTTATAAATTGCACTTTATTTGTTATATCTTTCTGTGTGAAATAAACCAAATAGTTTCAGAGTGTGGGCAGGATGGATGATTTTTTGGAGCTAGACAGGGGAATTCCTTGAGTTGGACAGTGGAAATCCTTGAGTTGGACAGTGGAAATCCTTGAGCTAGACAGGCATATTCCTTGATCAGAACAGGAAAGTTTCTTGAGCAGAAAAGGGGAGTTCTCTAGGTGTTGATGTTTTTATTAAAATTTGTATTATATTCTCTAAGCACGTTATACCTGCAGCTCTTAATGGTTTATCTTTCCCTCTGTTTGAGAAGTATGATTCATTTTGTTTATGAGACTGCTGGACCGTAGCCTTCTGTGAGAATTATGGCTCCTTCCACTAGAGCTGTCTCCTCTTCTTGGGCTTTCAAAAATGAAGCTTCAGTGGAACAGGTTTTCAAGATGGCAACATGGTCCTCTCTGCATACTTTTTCCAAATTCTACAAATTTGATACTTTTGCCTCGGCTGAGGCTTCTTTTGGGAGAAAGGTTCTTCAAGTGGTGGTGCCTTCTGTTTAGGTCCTTCTGCCTTGTTCTCCCTCCCTGTTCATTCCATGTCCTCTAGCTTGGGTATTGATTCCCACTAGTAATTTGAATGAAGTTGTGGACTCTCCATGCCATAGGAAAGAAAAGAAAATATATGCTTGATAAATTTATTTATTTATTTCCGGGCATGGAGAGTCCACGACCCCACCTTTAAATAAGACAGTATTTTTTGTTAAACCTCAGGCACCTCTATACCTTTGTGTTATCTTCTTTTTCCATTTCCCTTCGGCCGAATGACTGGGGGTTAGGGGTAGTGACACTGCTGGGGTGCTCTTTGCCTCCTCCTGCTGGCCAGGAGTGAATATCCCACTAGTAATTGGAATGACGTCGTGGACTCTCCATGCCCGGAAGAAATACATTTAGCAGGTAAGCATACAATTTCTTTTTATTGGTTACTGGTCTGTTTTATGATGAATGCTGTCATTTTCAAATATTGTCAGTTATTTTCTTTATTTTCTATGTACTTTTAAAAACTGCAATGAAAGTAGTAAAAGAAAGAAAGCAAAATACTCGTCTCTGTGCCTTTAATAAAATCTAGATTATACCGTCACAAATTAGGATAATCCGAATTATACTGTATATATTTCTGAGTACATTTTATAAATTGCACTGTATTTGTTATATATTTCTGTGTGAAATAAACCAAATAGTTTCAGAGTGTGGGCAGGATGGATGATTTTTTGGAGCTAGACAGGGGAATTCCTTGAGTTGGACAGTGGAAATCCTTGAGTTGGACAGTGGAAATCCTTGAGCTAGACAGGCATATTCCTTGATCAGAACAGGAAAGTTTCTTGAGCAGGAAAGTAGAGTTCTCTAGGTGTTGATGTTTTTATTAAAATTTGTATTATATTCTCTAAGCACGTTATACCTGCAGCTCTTAATGGTTTATCTTGCCATCTATATGGAAATTATTTTTGCTCAAAATTAACAATACACTAACTGTCAGGAAATTAATGTAACAAAAGAGATACAAATGCAAGTTACACTATAGTGAAAACATTTCAGTTTAATTTATGTTTGCCTCTGGGAAGTCTGCACTATGATTTCTCTCTAAGTTGGAGACTTTTGGAGAAACAGGGCCATAGTGACCTCTGCAAGATAATGAAGCCAAAAGATTTTAGTTGCCAAAGGAAACAAGCAAGAAAAATAGCCACAGATTTAAATACATTAGGAAGATAAATAAAGAACAGTTATAAGTAAGCAGTGATGATTCTAGACCAAATATCTGGTGCTAAAAAATATTGAGCACAAAATTAATTATCAATAGTGCAGGGGGAAGAGGTGGGCACCTCCTTTTTTTTTACTACCTATTGCTACCTTTATTTTTTATAACCCTTTTCTTGCCATTCCCACTATCCTGTGCAGACCACTGAACATGTAAAACAATGATCCAGCTTAGAAACTAAAAGTTGGACAGCTGGCACATTTGAGGTTTGAGAATGATAAGCATCCTTCTACATCAACCAATGATTGTAGGTAGGTTTGCCAGACAGATGAACATTTTACAGAAGCTCATGGTCCATGAGATTTGCTCCTGGTCCATGAGATTTGCTGTTAATCTCATGACAAGCTTACCTACTGCTTTCCTAAGATCATCCAGTAGTCACCTGGAACTTTTTTTTTGGAGGATAACTGCCATTCCTAACTATAAGCAAGTGATATGAGATCTATTTGTTGCCAAGGTGCTTTGTCAGATTTATACAATTGTTTAGCTTAAAAACGGTGGATGGTGGGACAGTATTGGTGTTAGAGGAAATAAATTATTTAATTATACATTTGATATATTTGATTTGATTTTAGGATTCTGTCCAGACCCGTCAGTACAGAAGTTCCAGCCTTTCTGAGGTAGATATCTTATCACACTTCTCTAGCTCCTTCTTCTGAGCCTGCCAAATATCAGCTAATTCTTTTAATCTTTTTTGTTATTATTCTATTAAACTGTAATTGTTGTGAATAAGTGCTAGTGTTATCAGCAAGTGACCAGGTACAGAACCAAACTGTTTATTGACTTACATTACAAACATAGAAACATAGATTGTGAAAGCAGATAAAAAACATAGATCCAACAAGTGTTCCCAAATTTTCAATGAAGTATAATGGGGCGGTAAATAAATTGAGATTGCAATATACAATCCTTAATTATACACAGTAAAGTAACTTTACAACACACCATCAATATTTATCTTTCCTCTATTTCTGTAAATAAAGTCCAAAAATTGTGTATTTTCCAGGTCTGAAAACTGAGAGAGCAAATGGCAGCTTCACAAGCCTGCCACACATCTGTCCATAATTTGCAGTTTCTTTTCTTATCACTTCTGCTGAAGAAAAACAATAAAGATTTTGTTTACACAAATACATTATTAAGCCCTGCTATCTCCATAATCAACTCTAGATTGTCTCCTTTAAATAAGGAAAGAGGTTGATAGAGTTTAACCACTGAAAAATAATTGCAGCAAACAAAGTGTTATAATAATGTTCACAGTCTGCTGACATGTAACGCTATGGTAAAATTGCAGAACATGTTGTAATAAGAAGATGTTTTCTGCCCCTATAATTTGTATGAGAACCTTATGCATTAGCAAATCAATTGTTTAAATAATAAAAGTGCTGACTTTGGATTCAACAAAGGAAAAGTGACTTTAATGTCCCTTTAAGGGTGATGCCGAAGCTTTACATTTCTTCTCTTTCCAGGCATTGCTTCCCTGAGGAAAAACCAGATGGGTTTAAATAAGAAAATATTTAATCTACAAAGGAAACCTGTGAAAGATGAAGACTGACAGAAAGTGATGTGGAGCCAGATAAAATGTTTTTCTCATGAAGTTTTGTGACTGTCACCATCTGTGGGCTGGATCCAATAAACGTTGCTATGAATGTGTCGTTATAAAAAAATAAAATGACAATTTTCAGATTGACTTAATAGAACTTGTACGTAGTTTAGTGTCAGTGCACTTTGTAACCAAATAACAATGGTATCCATCAGCCGGGCGCTAGAATTAACTCTGAAGATCATTGTGACGCCAGTAGCTGTAATGCTGGTACTTCTATTACATATGCACTATTGTAAACCAATCATAATTGTGTCTCCCCCACTAGTTCACACTATTTCCTTAAAATGACAGCGGTGATCACCCAGTGCAACTAAACCTACCCACAGAATCCTGCAAGAAAAACCTATAAAGCAGGAGCAGAAAAGCTTTGAGGATTTATTAGGACAAAGGGGTCAGAGGAAAATAGTCTGACACACATAATAGTCACAGTCAGAGAAAACGGTCACTGTTATAATAGTTCTGTACAGGTCATCCAATACAATAAACTACCTTTTAGCTCCTGGTACTTCTTTACATCTACAGGATCGTTGTGGTCATTTTGTTGCAGTTTTTGTTCACATGGGGGTTTATTTATTAATGTGCGAGCAGACATGATACGATGTAGCAGATCATGTCCACCGCACATCGATAAATGGCGACAGCATATGCTGTCAACATTTATCATTGCACCAGAAGTTCTTGTGAACTGCTGGTGCAATGCCGCCCCCTGCAGATTCGCAGCCAATTGGCCGCTAGCAGGGGATGTAAATCAACCCGATCTTATTCGATCGGGTTGATTTCTGTCCGCAACTTCAGATCAGGTGAACAGGTTATGGAGCACCGGTCTTTAGACCACTGCTTCATAACTTCTGTTTCCGGCGAGCCTGAAGGCTCACGTGGAAACAGGGGCATTAAGCTCCATACGGAGCTTGATAAATCGGCCAAAGGTGTGAATGTGGGTTTACAATCTGTCATACTAAACTTCTCCAGAATGATTGATATGTATCTCGTTTGATTCATCTTGATCAGATCATCACTTTGTTGAAACCTAAGAAATGCTTGATCTTTTCCAAAATCCTTCATCTTGAATTTTGCTGTAAGCATTTTCTTCACATCATTTAGTAATGTTTCTTCACTGGCAGCAATAATAAGATTGTCCACCCATATTATTAGTATTATTCTCATATTTAGATTGCTTAACATATACACAATGACCTGCTGATTTTGTTCTAAACCAGTTTCACTTAGATGATCATGTAGCATTTTATTTCAATTTCTGCCTGGTTATTTAGGTTATACAATGACTAATTTAATCTTAAAACTCATTTTTCATTTTGTTTAGACTTGGGGGCTGATTTATCAAGCCCCGTATTAAGCCAAATGTGTCTGTTTCTGTGTGAGCCTTCAGACTCGCCGGAAACAGGAGTTAAGAAGCAGCGGTCTCCTTTACTTGTCCAACACCTCTGAGGCGGTAGACAGCAATCCGCCCGATCGGATACGATCGCGTTGATTGACACACCCTCTGCAGGGGGCGGCATTGCACAAGGAAAGCTTGTTCACTGATACATGCAGACAGTGTATGCTGTCTGCATTTATTGATGATCGGCCGACATGATCCGCTACACGGATCATGTCTGCTCCAAAATTGATCATTCGGCCCCTTGATCTACAAAGCCTCCTGGTTAGTCAATATAAATTTCACAATCAATTGTTTTCCCATCCATTTGATGGGTTAGCAAATCATACTGTGCTACTAATTGCATCAAAATACGCACTGATGTAATATTTGAGGTTGGAGAAAAAAAGAAATTCCTTTTATTTGACTATAACCTTTTACTAATTGCTACATATCTGGTCTTATATGTTTCTGTTGCATCAACTTTATTCTTTACTGCATATACACTTTCCTAAGAAGTGAATGTTTAATTCATAATAATGATGTTTCCGGGATCAAACACTCTCCTGCGTTTTTGTGAACATATTCAGATGTTTAGGGGGTTAGTTATCAAGCCGTCAACCTCAAATACGCTGGAATTCCGCAGCGTATTTGTGGCGAGGCTGATTCGCCTTAGTTATCAAGCCCTAGATACCGGCAAAAGTAGAATTTTGTGACGTAAGCTTCTATCCGCCGGACTCAGTCCGACACAGATCAATTCTTACGTCACTCCAGATGTTCCGCACACAAGTGCGGCACAATCTGACTACTTTTCCTAATAATCAAAAAACTAGCAGGTACGCTCTGCACTTTTCCTGCCCAGCGTACCTGGTTTTCAATCAGCCGCCCTGGAGGCGGTGGATCCCATAGGAATCAATGGGAGTCTGACCATAGCGAAAGTTCATGTTCGCTGCTGCCAGATATCCTATTGATTTCTATGGGAGCTGTCTACACCTAACATCCTAACATGTACCCCAAGTCTAAACACCCCTAATCTGCCCCCCAACACCGCCGCAACTAAATAAAGTTATTACCCCTAAACCGCTGCTCCCGGAGCCCACCGCCACTCTAATAAACTGATTAAGCCCTAAACCACCGCTCACGGAGCCCACCGCAAGCTATAATAAATATGTTAACCCCTAAACCGCTGCTCCCGGTCCCCGCCGCAACTATAATATATGTATTAACCCCTAAACCGCTGCTCCCAGACCCCGCCGCCACCTACATGATACCTATTAACCCCTATCCTGCCCCACCTATACCGTCGCCACCTATAATAAAGTTATTAACCCCTATCATGCCGATCCCGGACCTCGCCGCAACTAAATAAATAGTTTAACCCCTAAACCACCGCTCCCGGACCCCGCCGCAACCTATATTAAACTTATTAACCCCTATCCTGCCCCCCACTACACCGCCGCCACTGTAATAAAATTATTAACCCCTTAACCTAAGTCTAACACTAACCCTAACACCCCCTAACTTAAATATTAATTAAATAAATCTAAATAATATTTCTCTTATTAACTAACGGCTAGATTTAGAGTTCTGCAGCCAAAGGGGTGCGTTAGCTACGAGTGCTTTTTTTCTCCCGCACCTTTTAAATACCGCTGGTATTTAGAGTTCACAGAAGGGCTGCGTTAGGCTCCAAAAAGGGAGCGTACAGCATATTTACCGCCACTGCAACTCTCGATACCAGTGGTGCTTATGGACGCGGCCAGCTTAAAAAACGTGCTCGTGCACGATTCCCCCATAGGAAACAATGGGGCTGTTTGAGCTGAAAAAAACCCTAACACCTGCAAAAAAGCAGCGTTCAGCTCCTAACGCAGCTATATTGTTTTCTATGGGGAAACACTTCTTAAGTCTGCACCTAACACCCTAACATGAACCCCGAGTCTAAACACCCCTAACCTTACACTTATTAACCCCTAATCTACCGCCCCCGCTATCGCTGACCCCTGCATATTATTATTAACCCCTAATCTGCCGCTCCGTACACCGCCGCCAGCTACGTTATCCCTATGTATCCCTAATCTGCTGCCCCTAACATCGCCGACCACTATGTTATATTTATTAACCCCTAATCTGCCGCCCCCGCTATCGCTGACACCTGCATATTATTATTAACCCCTAATCTGCTGCTCCATACACCGACACAACCTACATTATCCCTATGTACCCCTAATCTGCTGCCCCTAACACCGCCGACCCCTATATTATATTTATTAACCCCTAATCTGCCGCCCCCAACGTCGCCTCCACCAACCTACAATTATTAACCCCTAATCTGCCGACGGATCTGACCGCTACTCTAATAAATGTATTAACCCCTAAAGCTAAATCTAACCCTAACCCTAACACCCCCCTAAGTTAAATATAATTTAAATCTAACGAAATAAATGAACTCTTATTAAATAACTTATTCCTATTTAAAGCTAAATACTTACCTGTAAAATAAACCCTAATATAGCTACAATATAAATAATAATTATATTGTAGCTATCTTAGGATTTATTTTTATTTTACAGGCAACTTTCAATTTATTTTAACTAGGTACAATAGCTATTAAATAGTTATTAACTATTTAATAGCTACCTAGCGAAAATAAAAAGAAATTAACCTGTAAAATAAAAACTAACCTAAGTTACAATTACACCTAACACTTCACTATACTTTAATAAATTATTTCTATTTAAAACTAAATACTTACCTGTAAAATAAACCCTAAGATAGCTACAATGTAATTAATAATTACATTGTAGCTATTTTAGGATTTATATTTATTTTACAGGTAACTTTGTATCTATTTTAGCTAGGTACAATAGTTATTAAATAGTTAATAACTATTTAATAACTATTGTACCTAGCTAAAATAAATACAAAGTTACCTGTAAAATAAATCCTAACCTAAGTTACAATTAAACCTAACACTACACTATCATTACATTAATTAAATAAATTAGCTACAAATAACTACAATTAAATTAAATTAAATAAACTAACTAAAGTACAAAAAATAAAAAAAGCTAAGTTACAAAAAATAAAAAAAATAAGTTACAAACATTTAAAAAATATTACAACAATTTTAAGCTACTTACACTTAATCTAAGCCCCCTAATAAAATAACAAAGCCCCCCAAAATAAAAAAAATCCCTACCCTATTCTAAATTAAAAAGTTCAAAGCTCTTTTACCTTACCAGCCCTTAAAAGGGCCTTTTGCAGGGCATGCCCCAAAGAAAACTGCTCTTTTGCCTGTAAAAGAAAAATACAACCCCCCCAACATTAAAACCCACAACCCACATACCCCTAATCTAACCCAAACTCCCCTTAAAAAAACTAACACTACCCCCCTGAAGATCATCCTACCTTGAGTTGTCTTCAGCCAGCCAACCATCCATGGAACCGAAGAGGAGATCCAGAGCAGCAGAAGTCATCATCCAAGGGGCGCTGAAGAAATCTTCCATCCGATGAAGTCATCATCCAGGCGGCGCTGAAGAAGTCTTCCATCTGGGCGATGTCATCTTCCAAGCGGCGTCTTCAATCTTCATCCATCCGGAGCGAAGCGCCATCTTCAGACGAGCCAACGCGGATCCATTCTCTTCTTCCCGACGATTACCAACGAATGGATATTCCTTTAAGGTACATCATCCAAGATGACGTCCCTTCAATTCCGATTGGCTGATAGGATTCTATCAGCCAATCGGAATGAAGATAGGAAAAATCTGATTGGCTGATTGAATCAGCCAATCCGATTGAAGTTCAATCCGATTGGCTGATCCAATCAGCCAATCAGATTGAGCTTGCATTCTATTGGCTGTTCCGATCAGCCAATAGAATGCAAGCTCAATCTGATTGATTGATTGGATCAGCCAATCGGATAGAACTTGAATCTGATTGGCTGATTCAATCAGCCAATCAGATTTTTCCTACCTTAATTCTGATTGGCTGATAGAATCCTATCAGCCAATCGGAATTGAAGGGACGCCATCTTGGATGACGTCCCTTAAAGGAGCCTTCATTCGTCAGTAGTCCATCAGGAAAGAAGGATGTTCCACGTCGGCGGCATGAAGATTGAAGACCCCGCTTGGAAGATGACATCGCCCGGATAGAAGACTTCTTCAGCGCCTCTTGGAAGATGACATCACCCGGATGGAAGACTTCTTCAGCGCCGCTTGGAGGATCACTTCATCGGATGGAAGATTTCTTCAGCGCCGCTTAGAGGATAACTTCTGCCACTCCGGGTCTCCTCTTCGGTTCCATCGCTGCTCGACTGAGTGAAGACAACTCAAGGTAGGATGATCTTCAGGGGATTAGTGTTAGGTTATTTTAAGGGGGGTTTGGGTTAGATTAGGGGTGTGTGGGTGGTGGGTTTTAATGTTGGGGGGTTGAATTTTTCTTTTACAGGCAAAAGAGCTGAATTCTTTGGGGCATGCCCCACAAATGGCCCTTTTAAGGGCTGGTAAGGTAAAAGAGCTTTGAACTTTTTTAATTTAGAATAGGGTAGGGCATTTTTTTATTTTGGGGGGGTTTGTTATTTTATTAGGGGGCTTAGATTAGGTGTAAGTAGCTTAAAATTGTTGTAATATTTTTAAAATGTTTGTAACTTATTTTTTTATTTTTTGTAACTTAGCTTTTTTCATTTTTTGTACTTTAGTTAGTTTATGTAATTGTATTTAATTGTAGTTATTTGCAGGTAATTATTTTAATTAATTTAATGATAGTGTAGTGTTAGGTTTAATTGTAACTTAGGTTAGGATTTATTTTACAGGTAATTTTGTATTTCTTTTAGCTAGGTAGTTATTAAATAGTTAATAACTATTTAATAACTATTCTAACTAGCTAAAATAAATACAAAGTTACCTGTAAAATAAATATAATTCCTAAGATAGCTACAATGTAATTATTAATTATATTGTAGCTATCTTAGGGTTTATTTTACAGGTAAGTATTTAGTTTTAAATAGGAATAATTTATTTAAGTATAGTGTAGTGTTAGGTGTAATTGTAACTTAGGTTAGTTTTTATTTTACAGGTTAATTTCTTTTTATTTTAGCTAAGTAGGTATTAAATAGTTAATAACTATTTAATAGCTATTGTACCTAGTTAAAATAAATTGAAATTTGCCTGTAAAATAAAAATAAATCCTAAGATAGCTACAATATAATTATTATTTATATTGTAGCTATATTAGGGTTTATTTTAAAGGTAAGTATTTAGTTTTAAATAGGATTAATTTAGTTCATAATAGAAATATTATTTAGATTAATTTAATTAATATTTAAGTTAGGGGGGTGTTAGGGTTAGTGTTAGAATTAGGTTTAGGGGTTAATAATTTTATTACAGTGGCGGCGGTGCATGGGGGGGCAGGATAGGGGTTAATAAATTTATTATAGGTGGCGACGGTGTAGGGGGGGCAGGATAAGGGTTAATA
Source organism: Bombina bombina (assembly GCF_027579735.1). Lineage (NCBI taxonomy): Eukaryota > Metazoa > Chordata > Amphibia > Anura > Bombinatoridae > Bombina > Bombina bombina. The sequence goes on along the minus strand of NC_069509.1, from coordinate 14,369,718 downwards.
AATTTAATATAGGTTGCGGCGGGGTCAGGGAGCGGCGGTTTAGGGGTTAAACTATTTATTTAGTTGCGGCGAGGTGTGGGATCAGCAGGATAGGGGTTAATAACTTTATTATAGAGGGCGACGGTATAGGGGGGGCAGGATAGGGGTTACTAGGTATAATGTAGGTGGCAGCGGTGTACGGGAGCGGCGGTTTAGGGGTTAATACATTTATAACAGTTGCGGCGGGGTCTAGGAGTGGCGGTTTAGGGGTTAATACATTTATAAGAGTTGCGGCGGGGTCTAGTAGCGGCGGTTTAGGGGTTAGTAACTTTATTTAGTTGCGGGGGGCTCCGGGGGCGCCGGTATAGGGGGTAGAACAGTGTAGTTAGTGTGGGTGCTTAGTGACAGGCTAGCAAGAAAGCTGTAAAAAAGCCGAAGAGCAGCGAGATCGGATGAGTGATAACTCTCACAGTCCACTGCTCATCGCCCCGTACTTGGTGCGCGGCTTTTTGACAGCTTTTTTGAAAACTTAGGTGAATTTTTGCAGGTCCGCGGCGGCGATGTGAGGCGAGCTTAGGCGGGCGTATTGGGCCGGCGAAGACAGGTAAAATAGACACGTTGATAACTACCCCCCAAATCTTTTGCACTCACATTTGGTGAAGCACTTCCAAGTGCTGTACTCACAGGCCAGATATTCTACATTAGTCTGGCTAACTCTTTTGCCGTATCAGGAACATAAGGAGGAGATCTCTTAGTGTGGATTGGACACAGAAAATATTTCTGTATCAAATCCACACTAAGGCCTCTATTTATCAAGCCGTCAATCACAAATACGCTGGAATTCTGCAGCGTAATTGTGGCGAGCCTGATTCGCCTTAGTTATCAAACCCTACAGACCGGCAAAAGTAGAATTTAGTGACGTAACATACAATCCGCCGGACTCAGTCTGACACAGATCGATGCTTATGTCACTCCAGATGTTCTGAATGCAAGTTCGGCACTATCTGACTACTTTTGCTAGTTATCAAATAACTAGCAGGTACGCTCGGCACTTTTCCTGCCCAGCGTACCTGGTTTTCAATCTGCCGCACTGGAGGCGGCGGATGCCATAGGGATCAATAGGAGTCTGAAAGCAGCGAAAGCTTATGTTCGCTGCTGCCCAATATCCCATTGATTCCTATGGTAATGTCTACACCTAACACCCTAACATGTACCCCAAATCTAAACACCCCTAATCTGCCCCCCCTACACCGCCGCCACCTACATTATACTTATAAACCCCTAAACCGCCGCTCCAGGAGCCCACCGCCACTCTAATAAACTTATTAACTCCTAAATCGCAGCTCACGGATCCCACCGCAACTAAATATAGTGTTTAACCTCTAAACCACCGCTCCCGGAGCCCACCGCCACCTACATTATATTTATTAGCCCCTAATCTGCCCCCCTACACCACCGCCACTATATTAAATGTATTAACCCCTAAACCTAAGTCTAACCCTAACACCCCCTAACTTAAATGTAATTTAAACAAAGCTAAATAAATTATTCCTATTTAAAACTAAATACTAAATACTAATAGTTACATTGTAGCTATCTTAGGATTTATTTTTATTTTACAGGCAAGTTTGTATTTATTTTAACTAGGTACAATAGTTATTAAATAGTTATTAACTATTTAATACCTACCTAGTTAAAATAAATACAAAAGTACCTGTAAAATTAAACCTAACCTAAGTTACAATTACACCTAACACTACACTATAATTAAATGAATTACCTACATTAACTACAATTAACTACAATTAAATAAAATTAAATAAAATTATCTAAAGTACAAAAACCCCCCACTAAATTACAAAAAATAATAAAATAATTACAAGATTTTTAAACTAATTACACCTAATCTAATCCCCCTATCAAAATAAAAAAGCCCCCAAAATAAAAAAGCCCTACCCTACATTAAATTACAAATAGCCCTTAAAAGGGCCTTTTGCGGGGCATTGCCCCAAAGTAATCAGCTCTTTTACCTGAAAAAAAAGTACAATACCCCCCCAACATTAAAACCCACCACCCACACACCCAACCCTACTCTAAAACCCACCCAATCCCCCCTTAAAAAAACTAACACTAACCCCTTGAAGATCACCTTACTTTGAGAAGTCTTCACCCAACCGGGCCGAAGTCCTCAACAAAGCCGGGCGAAGTGGTCCTCCAGACGGGCAGAAGTCTTCATCCAAGCCGGGCAGAAGAGGTCGTCCAGACGGGCAGAAGTCTTCATCCAGACGGCATCTTCTATCTTCATCCATCCGGTGCGGAGTGGCTCCATCTTCAAAACATTCGACACGGAGCATCCTTCCTGGCCGACGACTACCCGACGAATGAAGGTTCCTTTAAGTGACGTCATCCAAGATGGCGTCCTTTCAATTCCTATTAGCTGATAGAATTCTATCATCCAATCGGAATTAAGGTAGGACAAATCCTATTGGTTGATGCAATCAGCCAATAGGATTGAAGTTCTTTACTATTGGCTGATCCAATCAGCCAATAGGATTGAACTTGCATTCTATTGGATGTTCCAATCAGCCAATAGAATGCGAGTTCAATCCTATTGGCTGATTTGATCAACCAATAGGATTTTTCCTATCTTAATTCCGATTGGCTGATAGAATTCTATCAGCCAATCGGAATTGAAGGGACGCCATCTTGGATGACGTCACTTAAAGGAACCTTCATTCATCGGATAGTCGTCGGCCAGGAAGGATGCTCTGCATTGGATGTCTTGAAGATGGACCCACTCTGCGCCGGATGGATGAAGATAGAAGATGCCATCTGGATAAAGACTTCTACCCGTCTGGAGGACCTCTTCTGTCCTGCTTGGATGAGGACCACTTCGCCCGGGCTTCGTTGAGGACTTCAGCCAGGTTGGGTGAAGACTTCTCAAAGTAAGGTGATCTTCAAGAGGTTAGTGTTACGTTTTTTTAAGGAAGGATTGGGTGGGTTTTAGAGTAGGGTTGGTGTGTGGGTGGTGGGTTTTAAGGGCTATTTGTAATTTAGTGTAGGGTACGTCTTTTTTTATTTTGGGAGGGCTTTTTATTTTGTTATGGGGATTAGATTAGGTGTAATTAAGTTAAAAATCTTGTAATTATTTTATTATTCTCTGTAATTTAGTGTTTTTTTGTACTTTAGATAATTGTGTGTAATTTTATTTAATTGTAGTTAATTGTAGTTAATGTAGGTAATTAATTTTATTATAGTGTAGTGTTAGATGTAATTGTAACTTAGGTTAGGTTTTATTTTACAGGTACTTTTGTATTTATTTTAGCTAGGTAGTTATTAAATAGTTAATAACTATTTAATAACTATTGTACCTAGTTAAAATAAATACAACGTTGCCTGTAAAATAAAAATAAATCCTAAGATAGCTACAATGTAACTATTAGTTATATTGTAGCTAACATGGGCCTAGATTTGGAGTTCGGCGGTAGCCATCAAAACCAGCGTTAGAGGCTCCTAACGCTGGTTTTGGCCGCCCGCTGGTATTTGGAGTCATTGATTAAAGGGTTTAACTCTCACTTTTCAGCCGCGACTTTTCCATACCGCAGATCCCCCTACGCCATTTGCGTATCCTATGTTTTCAATGGGATCTTCCTAACGCCGGTATTTAGAGTCGTTTCTGAAGTGAGCGTTAGAGCTCTAACAACAAAACTCCAGCCGCCTGAAAATAGCAGGAGTTAAGAGCTTTCTGGCTAACGCCGGTTCATAAAGCTCTTAACTACTGTACCCTAAAGTACACTAACACCCATAAACTACCTATGTACCCCTAAACCGAGGTCCCCCCACATCGCCGCCACTCGATTAAAATTTTTAACCCATAATCTGCCGACCGCCACATACGTTATACTTATGTACCCCTAATCTGCTGCCCCTAACCCCGCCGACCCCTATATTATATTTATTAACCCCTAACTTGCCCCCCACAACGTCGCCGCCAGCTACTTACAATAATTAACCCCTAATCTGCCGACCGCAAATCGCCGCCACCTACGTTATCCCTATGTACCCCTAATCTGTTGCCCTAACACCGCCGACCCCTATATTATATTTATTAACCCCTAATCTGCCCCCCTCAACGTCGCCGACACCTGCCTACATTTATTAACCCCTAATCTGCCGAGCGGACCTGAGCGCTACTATAATAAAGTTATGAACCCCTAACCCGCCTCACTAACTCTATCATAAATAGTATTAACCCCTAATCTGCCCTCCCTAACATCGCCGACACCTACCTTCAATTATTAACCCCTAATCTTCCGAGCGGAGCTCACCGCTATTCTAATAAATGGATTAACCCCTAACGCTAAGTCTAACCCTAACACTAACACCCCCCCTAACTTAAATATAATTTACATCTAACGAAATAAATTAACTCTTATTAAATAAATGATTCCTATTTAAAGCTAAATACTTACCTGTAAAATAAATCCTAATATAGCTACAATATAAATTATAATTATATTGTAGCTATTTTAGGATTAATATTTATTTTACAGGTAACTTTGTAATTATTTTAACCAGGTACAATAGCTATTAAATAGTTAAGAACTATTTAATAGTTACCTAGTTAAAATAATTACAAAATTACCTGTAAAATAAATCCTAACCTAAGATATAATTAAACCTAACACTACCCTATCAATAAAATAATTAAATAAACTACCTACAATTACCTACAATTAACCTAACACTACACTATCAATAAATTAATTAAACACAATTCCTACAAATAAATACAATTAAATAAACTAGCTAAAGTACAAAAAATAAAAAAGAACTAAGTTACAGAAAATAAAAAAATATTTACAAACATAAGAAAAATATTACAACAATTTTAAACTAATTACACCTACTCTAAGCCCCCTAATAAAATAACAAAGACCCCCAAAATAAAAAATTCCCTACCCTATTCTAAATTAAAAAAGTTACAAGCTCTTTTACCTTACCAGCCCTGAACAGGGCCCTTTGCGGGGCATGCCCCAAGAATTTCAGCTCTTTTGCCTGTAAAAGAATAAATACAATACCCCCCCCCCCAACATTACAACCCACCACCCACATACCCCTAATCTAACCCAAACCCCCCTTAAATAAACCTAACACTAAGCCCCTGAAGATCTTCCTACCTTGTCTTCACCATCCAGGTTCACCGATCCGTCCTGAAGAGCTCCTCCGATGTCCTGATCCAAGCCCAAGCGGGGGCTGAAGAGGTCCATGATCCGGTCAAAGTCTTTATCCAAGCGGGGCAGAAGAGGATCTTCCATCCGATTGAAGTCATCATCCAGGCGGCATCTTCTATGGTCTTCCATCCGGAGCGAAGCGGCAGGATCCTGAAGACCTCCAGCGCGGAACATCCATCCGGACCGACGACTGAACGACGAATGACTGTTCCTTTAAGGGACGTCATCCAAGATGGCGTCCCTCGAATTCCGATTGGCTGATAGGATTCTATCAGCCAATCGGAATTAAGGTAGGAATTTTCTGATTGGCTGATGGAATCAGCCAATCAGAATCTAGTTCAATCCGATTGGCCGATCCAATCAGCCAATCAGATTGAGCTCGCATTCTATTGGCTGATCGGAACAGCCAATAGAATGCGAGCTCAATCTGATTGGCTGATTGGATCAGCCAATCGGATTGAACTTGATTCTGCTTGGCTGATTCCATCAGCCAATCAGAAAATTCCTACCTTAATTCCGATTGGCTGATAGAATCCTATCAGCCAATCGGAATTCGAGGGACGCCATCTTGGATGACGTCCCTTAAAGGAACAGTCATTCGTCGTTCAGTCGTCGGTCCGGATGGATGTTCCGCGCTGGAGGTCTTCAGGATCCTGCCGCTTCGCTCCGGATGGAAGACCATAGAAGATGCCGCCTGGATGATGACTTCAATCGGATGGAAGATCCTCTTCTGCCCCGCTTGGATAAAGACTTTGACCGGATCATGGACCTCTTCAGCCCCCGCTTGGGCTTGGATCAGGACATCGGAGGAGCTCTTCAGGACGGATCGGTGAACCTGGATGGTGAAGACAAGGTAGGAAGATCTTCAGGGGCTTAGTGTTAGGTTTATTTAAGGGGGGTTTGGGTTAGATTAGGGGTATGTGGGTGGTGGGTTGTAATGTTGGGGGGGGGGGTATTGTATTTATTCTTTTACAGGCAAAAGAGCTGAAATTCTTGGGGCATGCCCCGCAAAGGGCCCTGTTCAGGGCTGGTAAGGTAAAAGAGCTTGTAACTTTTTTAATTTAGAATAGGGTAGGGAATTTTTTATTTTGGGGGTCTTTGTTATTTTATTAGGGGGCTTAGAGTAGGTGTAATTAGTTTAAAATTGTTGTAATATTTTTCTTATGTTTGTAAATATTTTTTTATTTTCTGTAACTTAGTTCTTTTTTATTTTTTGTACTTTAGCTAGTTTATTTAATTGTATTTATTTGTAGGAATTGTGTTTAATTAATTTATTGATAGTGTAGTGTTAGGTTAATTGTAGGTAATTGTAGGTAGTTTATTTAATTATTTTATTGATAGGGTAGTGTTAGGTTTAATTATATCTTAGGTTAGGATTTATTTTACAGGTAATTTTGTAATTATTTTAACTAGGTAACTATTAAATAGTTCTTAACTATTTTATAGCTATTGTACCTGGTTAAAATAATTACAAAGTTACCTGTAAAATAAATATTAATCCTAAAATAGCTACAATATAATTATAATTTATATTGTAGCTATATTAGGATTTATTTTACAGGTAAGTATTTAGCTTTAAATAGGAATCATTTATTTAATAAGAGTTAATTAATTTCGTTAGATGTAAATTATATTTAAGTTATGGGGGTGTTAGTGTTAGGGTTAGACTTAGCGTTAGGGGTTAATCCATTTATTAGAATAGCGGTGAGCTCCGCTCGGAAGATTAGGGGTTAATAATTGAAGGTAGGTGTCGGCGATGTTAGGGAGGGCAGATTAGGGGTTAATACTATTTATGATAGGGTTAGTGAGGCGGATTAGGGGTTAATAACTTTATTATAGTAGCGCTCAGGTCTGCTCGGCAGATTAGGGGTTAATAAGTGTAGGCAGTTGTCGGCGACGTTGAGGGGGGCAGATTAGGGGTTAATAAATATAATATAGGGGTCGGCGATGTTAGGGCAGCAGATTAGGGGTACATAGGGATAACGTAGGTTGCGGCGGTTTACGGAGCGGCAGATTAGGGGTTAAAAAAAATATGCAGGTGTCAGCGATAGCGGGGGCGGCAGATTAGGGGTTAATAAGTGTAAGGTTAGGGGTGTTTAGACTCGGGGTACATGTTAGAGTGTTAGGTGCAGACGTAGGAAGTGTTTCCCCATAGGAAACAATGGGGCTGCGTTAGGAGCTGAACGCTGCTTTTTTGCAGGTGTTAGGTTTTTTTTCAGCTCAAACAGCCCCATTGTTTCCTATGGGAGAATCGTGCACGAGCACGTTTTTGAGGCCGGCCGCGTCCGTAAGCAACTCTGGTATCGAGAGTTGCATTTGCGGTAAAAATGCTCTACGCTCCTTTTTTGGAGCCTAACGCAGCATTTGTTTGAACTCTCGATACCAGAGTTAATTTTATGGTGCGGCCAGAAAAAAGCCAGCGGAGCGTTAACAGCCCTTTTACCGCCAAACTCCAAATCTAGGCCTTAGGGTTTATTTTACAGGTAAGTATTTAGTTTGAAATAGGAATAATTTAGTTAATGCTAGGAATATTTATTTAGATTTATTTAAATTATATTTAAGTTAGGGGGTGTTAGGCTTAGACTTAGGTTTAGGGATTATATAGTATAGTATAGTAATATAGTGCGGCGGTGTAGTGGGGGGCATCTTAGGGGTTAATAAATATAATATAGGTGATGGCAGTGTAGGGGGGGCAGATTAGAGGTTAATAAATACAGTATAATTTAGGTGGTGGCGGGGTCCATAAGCAGTGGTTTAGGGGTTAATACATTTATTAGAGTTGCGGTGGGCTCCGGGAGCAGAGGTTTAGGGGTTAATAATTTTATTTAGTTGCAGTGGGCTCTGGGAATGGTGGTATAGGGGATAAACAGTATAGTATAGTGTGGATGTTTAGTGACAGGGTATCAATAAAGCTGGGAAAAATCAGAAGAGCAGCAAGATCGATGACTGTTAGTTAACAACAGTCCGCTGCTCATCGCCCCGTACTTGGTGCGCGGCTTTTTGACAGATTTTTTGGTAATTTTGGAGAACGTATTCAGGTCCACGGCAGCGATGTTAGGCGATCTTAGGCAAGCATATTGGTGCGGAGAATGCAGGTAAGTTGACAGCTTGATAAGTAGGGGCCTAAGAGATCTCCTCCTTATGTTCCTGATATGGTAAAAGAGTTAGCCAGACTACTCTAGAATATCTGGCCTGCAAGTACAGCACTTGGAAGTGCTATAATTACACCTTCAATAGTGGTTAGTTTCTTGGGGGGGGGTAGATCAATGGAGCAGTTGTATAAAAAAAATGAAAAATAAAATTCAGCTCCAAAACTTCCCAAAATATATATTTAGGATGGAGACTTTGAAAATATTGTTTGAGACAATTTTATGTTGGGAAAACAAGAGGTATTAGCAAAAGGAGCAAAAGGTGGCGGACAGGTTAAGGAGCAGTAATCTTATGGCTGCTGCTTCTCAACTTCTGTTTCAGGTGAATGGAGCTCCTCATCTTAACTGTAGTGTACAGGTCTGCTGATTTCATCACTTGGATCACTAGTTAGACCTTAGCTTGTGTATTGTGTACAGGTCTGGTGATTTCATCACTTGGACCACTAGTTAGACTTTAGCTTGTGTATTGTGTACAGGTCTTGTTATTTTGTCACTTGGATCACTAGTTAGACTTTAGCTTGTGTATTGTGTACAGGTCTGGTTATTTTGTCACTTGGATCACTAGTTAGACCTTAGCTTGTGTATTGTGTACAGGTCTGGTTATTTCATTACTTGGATCACTAGTTAGACCTTAGCTTGTGTATTGTGTACAGATCTGGTTATTTTATCACTGGGATCACTAGTTAGACCTTAGCTTGTGTATTGTGTACAAGTCTGGTTATTTTATAACTGGGATCACTAGTTAGACCTTAGCTTGTGTATTGTGTACAAGTCTGGTTATTTTATCACTGGGATCACTAGTTAGACCTTAGCATGTGTACTGTGTATACGTCTGGTGATGTTGTCACTTGGATCACTAGTTAGACTTAGCTTGTGTATTGTGTACAGGTCTGGTTATTTTATCACTGGGATCACTAGTTAGACCTTAGCGTGTGTATTGTGTACAAGTCTGGTTATTTTATCACTGGGATCACTAGTTAGACCTTAGCTTGTGTACTGTGTATATGTCTGGTGATGTTGTCACTTGGATCACTAGTTAGACCTTAGCTTGTGTTTTGTGCACAGGTCTAGTGATGTTGTCACTTGGATCACTAGTTAGACCTTAGCTTGTGTATTGTGTACAGGTCTGGTGATGTTGTCACTTGGATCACTAGTTAGACTTTAGCTTGTGTATTGTGTACAGGTCTGGTGATGTTGTCACTTGGATCACTAGTTAGACCTTAGCTTGTGTATTGTGTACAGGTCTGGTGATGTTGTCACTTGGATCACTAGTTAGACCTTAGCTTGTGTATTGTGTACATGTCTGGTTATTTTGTTACTTGGATCACTAGTTAGACTTTAGCTTGTGTCTTGTGCAAAGGTCTGGTGATGTTTTCACTTTGATCACTAGTTAGACCTTAGCTTGTGTATTGTGCACAGGTCTGGTGATGTTGTCACTTGGATCACTAGTTAGACCTTAGCTTGTGTATTGTGTACAGGTCTGGTAATTTTGTCACTTGGATCACTTGTTAGACCTTAGCTTGTGTATTGTGTACAGGTCTGGGGATTTTGTTACTTGGATCACTAGTTAGACCTTAGCTTGTGTATTGTGAGCTGGTCTGGTGATGTTGTCACTTGGATCACTAGTTATACCTTAGCTTGTGTATTGTGTACAGGTCTGGTTATTTTATCACTGGGATCACTAGTTAGACCTTAGCTTGTGTATTGTGTACAGGTCTGGTGATGTTGTCACTTGGATCACTAGTTAGACCTTAGCTTGTGTATTGTGTACATGTCTGGTTATTTTGTTTTCTTGGATCACTAGTTAGATCTTAGCTTGTGTATTGTGTACAGGTCTGGTGATGTTGTCCCTTGGATCACTAGTTAGACCTTAGCTTGTGTATTGTGCAAAGGTCTGGTGATGTTGTCACTTGGATCACTAGTTAGACCTTAGCTTGTGTATTGTGTACAGGTCTGGTTATTTTGTTACTTGGATCACTAGTTAGACCTTAGCTTGTGTATTGTGCAAAGGTCTGGTGATGTTGTCACTTGGATCACTAGTTAGACGTTAGCTTGTGTATTGTGCACAGGTCTGGTGATGTTGTCACTTGGATCACTAGTTAGACCTTAGCTTGTGTATTGTGTACAGGTCTGGTGATGTTGTCACTTGGATCACTAGTTATACCTTAGCTTGTGTATTGTGTACAGGTATAGTGATTTTGTCACTTGGATCACTAGTTAGACCTTAGCTTGTGTATTGTGTACAGGTCTGGTTATTTTGTCACTTGGATCACTAGTTAGACCTTAGCTTGTGTATTGTGTAAAAGTCTGGTTATTTTATCACTGGGATAACTAGTTAGACCTTAGCTTGTGTATAGTGCACAGGTCTGGTTATTTTGTTTTCTTGGATCACTAGTTAGATCTTAGCTTGTGTATTGTGTACAGGTCTGGTGATGTTGTCACTTGGATCACTAGTTAGACCTTAGCTTGCGTACTGTGTACAGGTCTGGTTATTTTGTCACTAGGATCACTAGTTAGACCTTAGCTTGTGTATTGTGCACAGGTCTGGTGATGTTGTCACTTGGATCACTAGTTAGACCATAGCTTGTGTATTGTGTACAGGTCTGGTTATTTTTTTACTTGGATCACTAGTTAGACCTTAGCTTGTGTATTGTGCACAGGTCTGGTGATATTGTCACTTGGATCACTAGTTAGACCTTAGCTTGTGTATTGTGCACAGATCTGGTGATGTTGTCACTTGGATCACTAGTTAGACCTTAGCTTGTGTATTGTGTACAGATCTGGTGATGTTGTCACTTGGATCACTAGTTAGACCTTAGCTTGTATATTGTGTACAAGTCTGGTTATTTTGTTACTTTGATCACTAGTTAGACCTTAGCTTGCGTATTGTGTACAGGTCTGGTGATGTTGTCACTTGGATCACAAGTTAGACCTTTGCTTGTGTATTGTGCACAGGTCTGGTTATTTTGTCACTTGGATCACTTGTTAGACCTTAGCTTGCGTATTGTGTACAGGTCTGGTTATTTTGTCACTTGGATCACTAGTTATACCTTAGCTTGTGTATTGTGTACAGGTCTGGTTATTTTTCACTTGGATCACTAGTTAGACCTTAGCTTGTGTATAGTGTACAGGTCTGGTTATTTTGTCACTTGGATCATTAGTTAGACCTTAGCTTGCATATTGGGTACAGGTCTGGTTATTTTGTCACTTGGATCACTAGTTAGACCTTAGCTTGCATATTGTGTACAGGTCTGGTTATTTTGTCACTTGGATCACTAGTTAGACCTTAGCTTGTGTATTGTGTACAGGTCGGGTTATTTTGTCACTTGGATCACTAGTTAGACCTTAGTTGCATATTGGGTACAGGTCTGGTTATTTTGTCACTTGGATCACTAGTTAGACCTTAGCTTACATATTGTGTACAGGTCTGCTGACTATATCCTTTGAAGAATATAAATGAACTTTAGACTGTGTATGATAGGCTACTAAACTGGTACAGGTTCTGCCTACATATTTAGGGCCTCATGTACAAAGTATGTGCTGACTTGGGAACCTGTCCACTCAGGTTCACTGTTGAACCAGTGACATTTTAATAATTGGGCTCCCTATATCTTGTATAGAGACACTGGGCTCCATTTATTAAAGGGATAGTAAAGTGCAAATTAAACTTTCATGATTCAGATTGGGAATGTAATTTTAAACTAATTTCTAATTTACTTTTATCATGAAATTTGCTTTGTTCTCTTGTTATTCTTAGTTGAAAGCTAAACCTAGGTGGGCTCATATGCTAATTTCTAAGCCCTTAAAGGCTGCCTCTTTTCTGAATGCATTTGACAGTTTTTCACAGCTAGATGGTGTTAGTTCATGTGTGCAATACAGATAACATTGTGCTCATGCACGTGAAGTTATTAAAGAGTCAGCACTAATTGCCTGAAATGCAAATCAAGTCTGTCAAAAGATCTGAGATAAGGAGGCAGTCAACAGAAGCTTAGATACAAGGTAATTACAGAGGTAAAAAGTACATTTCTATAACAGTGTTGGTTATGCAAATCGGGGGAATGGTAAATAAAGGGATTATCTATCTTTTTAAACAATAACATTTTTGGTGTTTACTGTCCCTTTAAGCTGCAGATGCTGATTCGGAGGCCCATCGTGTCAGGCTCACCTAAAATGGAAGATAAGAAGCAATGTTCATAAGACCGCTGCTTCCTAACCTGTCTACCACCTCTTAGGTGGCGGATTGAAATCATCCCGATACAATACGATCAGGATGATTGACATCCCCTGCTTGTGGCCAATTGGCCGCCAGTGAGCAGGGGGCGGCATTGCACACGCATTTCACCAGATACGCTTGTGCATTGATAAATGCGGACAGCGAAGTTGAAGGAACATGATTTGCTATATAGAATCCTCTCAACAAATGATAAATGAACCCCGTTATTTATCTAATCAGTCAATAAACATGTATTTGATTGTTTATTATTTATTATCATTTTGAACTTTTAAAGTTCTACACCTTAAAAATATTGAAAAACATGTTTTTGTCTGGCTTGAGTGTCTTTCTTCTCTATTTGCATGGTGTTGTGTCAATGTTTAAGCCAGTTAACATGCTGATTCAGTCCCACATCCATTTTAAATGAGAGGAGACGTATGAAGTAAGTACTTGAATTAATAAATCAAACAGCTTGTTCTATTAGTGCCCAGACCCTTTTACTGCCCAGACCCTAATCTAAAAAAAATAAACCCACCCAAAAAACCCTTAAAAAACCTAACACTAACCCCCGACGATGCACTTACAGTTCTTGAAGTCCCGCTTGAAGGATCCATCCAGGTGGCCTCTTCTATCTTCATCCAGTCGGCGAAGTCCTCATCCATGCGGCAAGAAGTCTTCATCCAAGCGGCCTCTTCTATCTTCATCCAGCCGGCGTGGAGCGGGTCCATCCTGAAGACATCCGGCGCGAAGCATTCTCTTTATACGGTTGCCCCCGTACACTGATTCTTCAATGCAAGTGACGCAATCCAAGATGGCATCCCTTGCTTTCCTATTGGCTGAAAGATTTCAATCAGCCAATAGGAATTAGAGCTGCTAAAATCCTATTGGCTGCTCCAATCAGCCAAAAGGATTTAAGCAGCTCTCATTCTATTGTCTAATTCAAATAAACTAATAGAATGAGAGCTGCTTAAATCCTATTGGCTGACTGGAACAGCCAATAGGATTTTAGCAGTTCCCATTCCTATTGGCTGATTTAAATCTTTCAGCCAATAGGAAAGCAAGGGACGCCATCTTGGAGTGCGTCACTTGCATTGAAGAATCAGTGTACGGCAGCGACCATATGAAGAGGATGCTCTGCGCCAGATGTCTTCAGGATGGACCTGCTCCATGCCAGCTGGATGAAGATAGAAGAGGCTGTCTGGATGAAGACTTCTTGCCGCCTGGATGATGACTTCGCCGGCTGGATGGATCCTTCAAGCGGGACTTCAAGAACTGTAAGTGGATCGTCGGGGGTTAGTGTTAGGTTTTTATAGGTTTTTTTGGTGGGTTTTATTTTTAGATTTGTATGGGCATTTTAAGGGCAATGCCCATACAAATGCCCTTTTCAGGGCAATGGGTAGCTTTGGTTATTTTAGATAGTTTTTTTATGTGGGGGGGTTGGTTGGGTGATGGGTTTTACTGTTGGGGGGTGTTTGTATTTTTTTTGCCAGGTAAAAGAGCTGTTATCTTTGGGACAATGCCCCACAAAAAGCCCTTTTAAGGGCCATTGGTAGTTTATTGTAGGCTAGGGTTTTTTTTTTATTTTGGGGGGGCTTTTTTATTTTGATAGGGCTATTAGATTGTAAATGTATTTATTTTTGATAATTTGGTTTGTTATTTTTCATTATTTAGTGTTTGTTTTTTGTAACTTAGATTTTTTTTTTTTTGTAATTTAGGACTTTGTAAGAATGTTTAATTGTATATTTAAATATTTTTAGTAGGGTTAGGTTTTTTTAATATGTAATTTAGTTTATTTAATTGGTAGTTTAATTTAATTGTAGTATAATAGTTAGGGTAGGTTAATTAATAGTTTAAAATTAGTTTATTTTAATTTTACAGGTAAGTTTCAATTTATTTGAAAATAGGGAAGTTGTAATTTTAATTTAAAATTAGGAGTTGTTAGGTTTAGGGGTTAATAGCTTAATTTAGTTTTTGCGATGTGGGGGGCTGACGGTTTACGGTTAATAGGTTTAGTTAGTGGTGGTGATGTGGTAGGCCAGAGGTTTAGGGGTCAATAATCTTATTTAGTGTCAGCGATGTCGGGGAGTGGCAGGATAGGGGTTAATACGTTTTTTTTAGTGGCAGTGGTGTCGGGGAGCGGTGGGATAGGGGTTGATAACTTTATGTAGATAGTAACGATGTCGGAGGTTGCAGATTAGGGGTGTTTAGACTCGGGTTTATGTTAGGGTGTTAGGTGTAAATGTAACTTTTTTTCTACCATAGAAATCAAAGAGGTGTACTTAATTATCTTGCAGCATCGAACATAAGCTTTCTGTGCTTTCATACTCCCATTGATTTCTTTGGCATCTGCAGCCCCAAGGGTGGCGGATTGAAAACCAGGTTGATAAATGGGGAAAAATGTCAAATAGAGCCAAATGTGTATTTCGAACATCTATAATGACGCAAGCATCGATCTGCGTCGGATTGAGATTGCCAATCTTGAGGCTTTGATAACTAGGTCGGATCAATCTCGCAACAAATATGATGCGTAATTCCTGCATATTTTCGGTTGATACTTTGATTAATAGGCCACAAAGGGTGAGTTTACATAAGCAGCGTCGGGTGCAAAACCCTGCAGTGCCAATTTTTAGTCGGATCTAGCTATCATATTTATGACGCTGCATACAAGTTATGCATGTCACCCACAGTTTTTACTCCAATAATCTAACAAACAACCGCGTCACGAGTCGGTATCACAAATTCAGTGCAAGGAATTACGCATTGAGAATGGAGACATTTTGCTCCAATTTCACCTCGCCTCATAAAGGCAGGTACAACAAGCCTTGCGCTGAGTATATAAGTATCCTAAATTCCTAGAAGTCGTATCAAACACCTAACGCATGCGCAATTTCCCTAATCCACCATCCCCCCACTGCAATAACTAATAAAATGTATTAACCTCTAAACCGCCAACCCCCCACAACGCAATCTACCTATTAAAACTATTAACCCCTAATCCTCCAAGCCCCACCGCAATAAATAATAAAATGTATTAACCTCTAAACCACCAACCCCTCACAACACAAAGGGGGAGATTTATTAAGCAGCGGATACTGCTTTCTCTTCCTGATGTTTCCGGCTCGCAGTTAACATAAGACCGCTGCTCCTTGTCCACCACCTCTGAGGTTCTGATTACAGAAAATTGCAAACTACATTTTCACCCCAAAATAAAAACACCCCCTAATCTAACAATAAACATTATCCAAAATAAAAAATCCTAACTACATTAAACTAAAAAATCCTAGCAATACATAAAAGTACAAAAATCTAAGATTAAATTAAAATAAAAAAGCTAAGATTACAGAACAAACTACTTTTTCACCCCAAAATAAAAGCACTCCTAAATCAATAAACTACCAATCCTTAAGGTTTGCACATTTAATGTAAGAAAATATCTTTTTTTATTTGCATTTAGCCAAATGACAGAGATTAGAGCTCGTGAGACAGGACTTAACAATAGTTTGTCTTCCAGTCATCAGATCTAAAGCAGCTACAGTTCCCTTAGTAAAAATACACATTAGCCATGGCTGACCACCTTGACGATTTAAAAAATGACCTCCCTATGTTTTTTGTTATTTATGCAGCAGAGATTGTTGCTGGAATATTTCTCGGTGCCTTTATTGTGGGTGTGAATTTATTTGAGTGGTGCAGAGGGAAAGCACTGAGCTCATGTGATCAGATTCTTCTTGCACTGGGTATTTCTAATATTTTGTACCCCTGCATCACTGGGTTAATGCTTTTTATCATCTTATTGCAAATTACAATTCCACCACTGATGAGTCAAATTACCTATGGATTTTGTTTCTTTACTGCCGTATCCTGTTCATGGCTCACAGCTGTGCTCTGCTTGTTCTACTGTCTGAAGATTGTACATTTTAAACTTGATTTAATTGCTCAGTTAAAGATGAAGATTGACCCTATAGTGCCCTGGCTGATAGTCACTGTAGAGCTGGTGTCTGTCCTGTGCAGTATCCCTGGAGCTATGAGTGTTATTAACTTTCAATGCACCAATAAATCGTCTTCCCCACTTGCAAACTGCTCCTTAAATGAAACCGTGATTACATTTAATTTTCCTATCATATTAATGACTGTGGTTCCGAACGTTTTCCTTCCTCTGCTGACTGTGATCTGCACCACAGTTTGCATCATTTGGTCCCTTAGGAAGCACACACGGAGCATGAGGAAGAACATGGGAGAAGGTGACAGTCTGAGGGTCCACAAAACCGCAGTAAGGACAATGCTGTCCCTTCTCCTCCTCTACATTGTCTTCTATATGGCAGAATGTTGTATGATGTCTATCTTTAGCTCACCATTAAGTCTTATTTACTTTGTAATGTTTATACTGGTGCTGTTATTTTCTCCTGTACAATCTGTGGTTCTTATTATTGGAAACAACAAACTTTTCCAGAACTTGAAGAAGTTATTGCTACTTATAACGTGTAAGATACAATAGTAAGCTAAAGTTATAGGACGCTAGTTATGTCATTTGTATTTCTTCAGTTATCAGTAAGATTGTTGTTTAATACTTTTTTGTTTAATCTTTTTGTCAAATAAATTAGTTTATTTGTAGAATTTATGATACAGCCTTACCTAGTTGTTTATATATTAATTGTGTAAATACTATAAATAGTTAAGTACTTATCACCTGTATAAACCATTTAAAAATAATGTAATGAAAGCCCTTATATGAAAACAAGTAATTAATAAAACAAAAACCTCAATGAAACCAGCTAAAAAAATGACAATAATGATACTATAAAGATATTAAGCAAGAGACCCAGGAAGCACCTACTATTTTTTTTTCTTTTTGCATTCAATTTTCAAAATGTATGATTCTCTGCCTTTCTGTTTCAATTGCTCTTTCCCCTATGTCTCCCACTCTCATTTGTTATGTCTTTTTTTTCTTGTGCTCTCTTATTAATAGGTGTGCTTTTGGGGTTAACGCTGGGGATTTTTTTTATGTTCATCAGTTGTATTGATAGTGGACTTTTTATGGGATATAATTACACCTTCAATAGTGGTTAGGTTCTGTAAGGGTTGATCAATGGAGCAGTTGTATAAAAAAAAAAAAAATAGAATTCTGCTCCAAAATTTACAAAATTATGGCCTAGATTTAGAGTTCGGCGGTAGCCGTCAAAACCAGCGTTAGAGGCTCCTAACGCTGGTTTTGGCCGCCCGCTGGTATTTGGAGTCAGTGATTAAAGGGTCTAACGCTCACTTTGCAGCCGCGACTTTTCCATACCGCAGATCCCCCTACGCCATTTGCGTATCCTATCTTTTCAATGGGATCTTTCTAACGCTGGTATTTAGAGTCGTTTCTGCAGTGAGCGTTAGAGCTCTAACGACAAGATTCCAGCCGCCTGAAAATAGCAGGAGTTAAGAGCTTTCTGGCTAACGCCGGTTTATAAAGCTCTTAACTACTGTACCCTAAAGTACACTAACACCCATAAACTACCTATGTACCCCTAAACCGAGCTCCCCCCACATCGCCGCCACTCGATTAAAAATTTTAACCCCTAATCTGCCGACCGCCACCTACGTTATACTTATGTACCCCTAATCTGCTGCCCCTAACCACGCCGACCCCTATATTACATTTATTAACCCCTAATCTGCCCCCCACAACATCGCCGCCAGCTACTTACAATAATTAACCCCTAATCTTCCGACCGCAAAGCGCCGCCACCTACGTTATCCCTATGTACCCCTAATCTGCTGCCCCTAACACCGCCGACCCCTATATTATATTTATTAACCCCTAATCTGCCCCCCTCAACGTCGCCGACACCTACCTACACTTATTAACCCCTAATCTGCCGAGCGGACCTGAGCGCTACTATAATAAAGTTATTAACCCCGAATCCGCCTCACTAACCCTATCATAAATAGTATTAACCCCTAATCTACCCTCCCTAACATCGCCGACACCTACCTTCAATTATTAACCCCTAATCTTCCGATCGGAGCTCACCGCTATTCTAATAAATGGATTAACCCCTAAAGCTAAGTCTAACCCTAACACTAACACCCCCCTAAATTAAATATAATTTTAATCTAACGAAATAAATTAACTCTTATTAAATAAATTAATCCTATTTAAAGCTAAATACTTACCTGTAAAATAAATCCTAATATAGCTACAATATAAATTATAATTATATTATAGCTATTTTAGGATTAATATTTATTTTACAGGCAACTTGGTATTTATTTTAACTAGGTACAATAGCTATTAAATAGTTAAGAACTATTTAATAGTTACCTAGTTAAAATAATAACAAATTTACCTGTAAAATAAATCCTAACCTAAGATATAATTAAACCTAACACTACCCTATCAATAAAATAATTAAATAAACTACCTACAATTACCTACAATTAACCTAACACTACACTATCAATAAATTAAATAAACACAATTGCTACAAATAAATACAATTAAATAAACTAGCTAAAGTACAAAAAATAAAAAAGAACTAAGTTACAGAAAATAAAAAAATATTTACAAACATAAGAAAAATATTACAACAATTTTAAACTAATTACACCTACTCTAAGCCCCCTAATAAAATAACAAAGCCCCCCAAAATAATAAATTCCCTACCCTATTCTAAATTAAAAAAGTTACAAGCTCTTTTACCTTACCAGCCCTGAACAGGGCCCTTTGCGGGGCATGCCCCAAGAAGTTCAGCTCTTTTGCCTGTAAAAAAAAAACATACAATACCCCCCCCCCAACATTACAACCCACCACCCACATACCCCTAATCTAACCCAAACCCCCCTTAAATAAACCTAACACTAATCCCCTGAAGATCTTCCTACCTTGTCTTCACCATCCAGGTATCACCGATCCGTCCTGGCTCCAAGATCTTCATCCAACCCAAGCGGGGGTTGGCGATCCATAATCCGGTGCTGAAGAGGTCCAGAAGAGGCTCCAAAGTCTTCCTCCTATCCGGCAAGAAGAGGACATCCGGACCGGCAAACATCTTCTCCAAGCCGCATCTTCGATCTTCTTCCATCCGGTGCGGAGCGGGTCCATCTTGAAGCAGGCGACGCGGATCCATCCTCTTCTTCCGATGTCTCCCGACTAATGACGGTTCCTTTAAGGGACGTCATCCAAGATGGCGTCCCTCGAATTCCGATTGGCTGAGAGGATTCTATCAGCCAATCGGAATTAAGGTAGGAATTTTCTGATTGGCTGATGGAATCAGCCAATCAGAATCAAGTTCAATCCGATTGGCTGATACAATCAGCCAATCAGATTGAGCTCGCATTCTATTGGCTGATCGGAACAGCCAATAGAATGCGAGCTCAATCTGATTGGCTGATTGGATCAGCCAATCGGATTGAACTTGATTCTGATTGGCTGATTCCATCAGCCAATCAGAAAATTCCTACCTTAATTCCGATTGGCTGATAGAATCCTATCAGCCAATCGGAATTCGAGGGACGCCATCTTGGAAGAAGATCGAAGATGCGGCTTGGAGAAGATGTTTGCCGGTCCGGATGTCCTCTTCTTGCCGGATAGGAGGAAGACTTTGGAGCCTCTTCTGGACCTCTTCAGCACCGGATTATGGATCGCCAACCCCCGCTTGGGTTGGATGAAGATCTTGGAGCCAGGACGGATCGGTGATACCTGGATGGTGAAGACAAGGTAGGAAGATCTTCAGGGGATTAGTGTTAGGTTTATTTAAGGGGGGTTTGGGTTAGATTAGGGGTATGTGGGTGGTGGGTTGTAATGTTGGGGGGGGGGTATTGTATGTTTTTTTTTACAGGCAAAAGAGCTGAACTTCTTGGGGCATGCCCCGCAAAGGGCCCTGTTCAGGGCTGGTAAGGTAAAAGAGCTTGTAACTTTTTTAATTTAGAATAGGGTAGGGAATTTATTATTTTGGGGGGCTTTGTTATTTTATTAGGGGGCTTAGAGTAGGTGTAATTAGTTTAAAATTGTTGTAATATTTTTCTTATGTTTGTAAATATTTTTTTATTTTTTGTAACTTAGTTCTTTTTTATTTTTTGTACTTTAGCTAGTTTATTTAATTGTATTTATTTGTAGGAATTGTGTTTAATTAATTTATTGATAGTGTAGTGTTAGGTTAATTGTAGGTAATTGTAGGTAGTTTATTTAATTATTTTATTGATAGGGTAGTGTTAGGTTTAATTATATCTTAGGTTAGGATTTATTTTACAGGTAAATTTGTTATTATTTTAACTAGGTAACTATTAAATAGTTCTTAACTATTTAATAGCTATTGTACCTAGTTAAAATAAATACCAAGTTGCCTGTAAAATAAATATTAATCCTAAAATAGCTATAATATAATTATAATTTATATTGTAGCTATATTAGGATTTATTTTACAGGTAAGTATTTAGCTTTAAATAGGATTAATTTATTTAATAAGAGTTAATTTATTTCGTTAGATTAAAATTATATTTAATTTAGGGGGGTGTTAGTGTTAGGGTTAGACTTAGCTTTAGGGGTTAATCCATTTATTAGAATAGCGGTGAGCTCCGATCGGAAGATTAGGGGTTAATAATTGAAGGTAGGTGTCGGCGATGTTAGGGAGGGCAGATTAGGGGTTAATACTATTTATGATAGGGTTAGTGAGGCGGATTCAGGGTTAATAACTTTATTATAGTAGCGCTCAGGTCTGCTCGGCAGATTAGGGGTTAATAAGTGTAGGTAGGTGTCGGCGACGTTGTGGGGGGCAGATTAGGGGTTAATAAATATAACATAGGGGTCGGCGATGTTAGGGCAGAAGATTAGGGGTACATAGGGATAACGTAGGTTGCGGCGGTTTAGGAGCGGAAGATTAGGGGTTAATAATAATATGCAGGGGTCAGCGATAGCGGGAGTGGCAGATTAGGGGTTAATAAGTGTAAGGTTAGGGGTGCTTAGACTCGGGGTACATGTTAGAGTGTTAGGTGCAGACGTAGGAAGTGTTTTCCCATAGGAAACAATGGGGCTGCGTTAGGAGCTGAACGCTGCTTTTTTGCAGGTGTTTGGTTTTTTTTCAGCTCAAACAGCCCCATTGTTTCCTATGGGGGAATCGTGCACGAGCACGTTTTTGATGCCGGCCGCGTCCGTAAGCAACTCTGGTATCGAGAGTTGCATTTGCGGTAAAAATGCTCTACGCTCCTTTTTTGGAGCCTAACGCAGCATTTGTTTTAACTCTCGATACCAGAGTTAAATTTATGGTGCGGCCAGAAAAAAACCCGCGGAGCGTTAACAGCCCTTTTACCGCCGAACTCTAAATCTAGGCCTATGTTTGTAGGATGAACAATTTAAAAATATTGTTTGAGAGAATTTAAGGTTGGGAAATGAAGAGGGATTAGCAAAAGGAGCAATGATATCCTTATCTCGCTTTACAGATTACTAGTTAGACCTCATCTTGACTGTAGGGCACAGGTGATTTTGTCACTTGGATCACTAGTTAGACCTTAGCTTCTGTATTGTGTACAGGTCTGGTGGCTTTCATACGTGATCCTGCCCCGCAATGGCTCAAAAGCATCTTACACTACTTAATACATAGAGGACAGTTGAAACAATCAGCTGATTAGTAAACATAGCTATTTCACCTGCTCTCACCCAAGGTAATCCTGAAAATCTGGCATGTTAGGGAGCACCTGAGGGCAGGCTTGAAAACCTCTGGTCTAAACAATAAAACTTACTCAAACAAATCTAATGTCTTTAATAGCTATAGTTTTGAGGGGAGAAGTGGATTGGATAAAAACCTAGACTAGTTAGACCTTAGTTTGTGTATTGGGTACAGGTCTGGTGATGACTATGTCCTTTGAAAAAAAAAAAGAACTATACACTGCACGTAAGAGGCTACTAAACTGGTACAGGTTCTAAATACATATTTAGGACCCCCTTTATCAAAGTCTGTGCTGACTTGGGAACCTGTCCATCCAGGTTCAGTGTCTGGATGTATCAATACACACACATTCATGTGTAATGCTGCTGCCTTCTCTCTCACAACCAATACCACAAGAGAAGGGCCTATCAATCACCCAGAATGAATGTTTTGCCTATCAATCACCCAGAATTAATGTTTTTGGTTTGATTTATATTTACTAACTCAATGGTGGTGACAGTGTAAGAATAAGCAGTCTGATAATCGCTGATTCTTTCATTGCGGGAAGTAGGCTTTCAAATGTGATCCTGCCCCGCAAGGGCTCAAAAGTATCTTATGCTACTTAATACATTGAGCCCATAGGGGCCGATTTATCTGATTTATCCGCTCAGTGGATCATGTCCGACTGACATAGATGAAAGCCCAATAGTCTAAACCAGGGATTTTCAAACCTGTCCTCAGACCTCCCTAACAGTCCAGATTTTTAGGATATCTAAACTAGAGCACAGGAAAATAATCAGCTGATTAGTAAACATACAGCTAGATTTCTAGTTTTGTCGGTAAGGCTGTGCAGTGCTAATGAGTAATTTATGCTCACCGCTCACCTACAGACAGCTCTGGTATTACTGGTTTTTACAAACCCGGCATTAGCCACAGAAAAGTGAGCGGAGAGCAAAATTTTGCTCCACATCTCACCTCAATACCAGCGCTGCTTATGTTAGCGATGAGCTGGTAAAACATGCTCATGCACGATTTCCCCATAGGAATCAATGGGGGAGACCCGGTTGAAAAAAACCTAACACCTGCAAAAAAGCAGCGTAAAGCTCTTAACGCAGCCACATTGATTCCTATGGGGAAATACATTTTATGTCTACACCTAACACCCTAACATGAACCCCAAGTCTAAACACCCATAATCTTACACTTATTAACCCCTAATCTGCTGCCCACGACATCACCAACACCTACATTATATTTATTAACCCCTAATCTGCCGCCCCCAAGGTTGCCACAACCTACCTACAATTATTAACCCCTAATCTGCCGCCCCCAATATATTTTCCACTATATTAAAATTAACCCCTAAACCTAAGTCTAACCCTAACACCCCCTAACTTAAATATAATTTAAATAAATCTAAATAAATATTCCTATCATTAATTAAATAATTCCTATTTAAAAATAAATACTTACCTATAAAATAAACCCTAAGCTAGCTACAATATAACTAATAGTTATATTGTATCTATCTCAGGGTTTATTTTTATTTTACAGGCAACTTTGTATTTATTTTAACTAGGTACAATAGTTATTAAATAGCTATTAACTATTTAATAGCTACCTAGTTAAAATAAATACAAATGTACCTGTAAAATAAAACCTAACCTAAGTTACAATTACACCTAACACTACACTATAATTAAATTAATTCCCTAAATTAACTACAATTAAATACAATTAAATAAAATTATCTAAAGTATGAAAAAAAACACTAAATTACAGAAAATAATAAAATAATTACAAGTTTTTTAAACTAATTACACCTAATCTAATCCCCCTAATAAAATAAAAAAGCCCCCCAAAATAATAAAAAGCCCTACCCTATAATAAATTACAAATAGCCCTTAAAAGGACGAAGTCCTCAACGAAGCCGGGTGAAGTGGTCCTCCAGATGGGCAGAAGTCTTCATCCAAGCCAGGAAGAAGAGATCCTCTAGACGGGCAGAAGTCTTCTTCCAGATGGCTTCTTCTATCTTCATCCATCAGGCGTGGAGAGGCTCCATCTTCAAGACATCCGACGCAGAGCATTCTCTTCTTTCGACGTTGACTGTAGAATGAAGGTTCCTTTAAATGACGTCATCCAAGATGGCGTCCCTTCAATTCCTATTGGCTGATAGAATTCTATCGGCCAATCGGAATTAAGGTAGGACAAATCCTATTGGCTGATGCAATCAGCCATTAGGATTGAGCTTGCATTCTATTGGCTGTTCCAATCAGCCAATAGATTGCGAGCTCAATCCTATTGGCTAATTGGATCAGCTAATAGGATTGAACTTCATGGGATTTTTTCTACCTTAATTCTGATTAGCTGATAAAATTCTATCAGCCAATCGAAATTGAAGGGAAGCCATCTTGGATGATGTCATTTAAAGGAACCTTCATTCTACAGTTGACGTTGAAAGAAGAGGATGCTCCGCGTAGGATGTCTTTAAGATAGAAGATGCCGTCTGGATGAAGACTTCTGCCCGTCTGGAGGACCTCTTCTTCCCGACTTGGATAAAGACTTCTGCCCGTCTAGAGGATCACTTCGCCCGGCTTCATTGAGGACTTCGGCCCGGTTGGGATAAGATTTCTCAAGGTAGGGTGATCTTCAAGGGGTTAGTGTTAGGTTTTATTAAGGGGGGGGATTGGGTGGGTTTTAGAGTAGGGTTGAGTGTGTGGGTGGTGGGTTTTAATGTTGGGGGGGTTTTGTACTTTTTTTTTCACGTAAAAGAGCTGATTACTTTGGGGCAATGCCCTGCAAAAGGCCCTTTTAAGGGCTATTTGTAATTTAGTATAGGGTAGGGCTTTTTATTATTTTGGGGGGCTTTTTTATTTCATTAGGGGGATTAGATTAGGTGTAATTAGTTTAAAAAACTTGTAATTATTTTATTATTTTCTGTAATTTATTGTTTTTTTTTTCATAATTTAGATAATTGTATGTATATAATTGTATTTAATTGTAGTTAATTTAGGTAATTAATTTAATTATAGTGGTAGTGTTAGGTGTAATTGTAACTTAGGTTAGGTTTTATTTTACAGGTAAATTTGTCTTTATTTTAACTAGGTAGCTATTAAATAGTTAATAACTATTTAATAACTATTGTACCTAGTTAAAATAAATACAAAGTTGTCTGTAAAATAAAAATAAACCCTGAGATAGCTACAATGTAACTATTAGTTATATTGTAGCTAGATTTGGGTTTATTTTACAGGTAAGTATTAAGTTTAAAATAGGAATAATTTAGTTAATTGTAGTAATTTTATTTAGATTTATTTAAATTATATTTAAGTTAGGGGGTGTTAGGGTTAGACTTAGATTTAGAGGTTAATACATTTAATATAGTGGCAGCGACATTGGGGGTGGCAGATTAGGTGTTAATAAATGTAGGTAAGTGGCGGCGATGTTAGGGATGGCAGATTAGGGATTAATACAATTTAACTAGTGTTTGCGATGCGGGAGTGCGGTGGTTTAGGGGTTAATATATTTTTATAGTGGCGGCGATGTCCGGTTCAGCAGATTAGGGGTTAAAAAAGGTATTTTAGTGTTTGCGATGTGGGGGGCCTTGTTTTAGGGGTTAATAGGTAGTTTATGGGTGTTAGTGTACTTTTTAGCACTTTAGTTAAGAGTTTTATACTACGGCGTTAGCCCACAAAACTCTTAACTACTGATGTGGTACCAGGCTTGACAGGAGAGGGTCTACTGCTCACTTTTTGGAAGACTCGTAATACCGGCGCTATGCAAGTCCCATTGAAAAAATAGGATACGAAATTGACGTAAGTGGATTTGTGGTATTTTCGAGTCTGGCCAAAAAAGTGAGCGGTGAGCCTGTCATTTCAAGACTCGTAATAACAGCGGGCGTTAAAAAGCAGCGTTGGGACCTCTCAACGCTGCTTTTTAAGGCTAACGCAAGACTCGTAATCTAGGCGATAGCTTTTTCATCTGCTCTTACCCAAGGTAATCCTGAAATTCTGGCCTGTTAGGGAGGCCAGAGGGCAGGTTTGAAAAGATAAAAGAGGAGGTAAAGGAATGGGTGGGTGAGGGAAACGTAAAGGAAACACTGACAAAGAAGGTAGGGTGTGTACAGATACTGTATATATAGGGTAAGACTGCTCCTACAAATTCAGGCTAACCTATGGCCAGCCTACCAACTTGTACTCAGAGTCTTACTGTGACGTATCAGAAAGCTAAAAGAGGGAGAGAGGAAAAGTGACCTGAGGTGTGCAATGATCACATGGTCAGTGTGCCTAAAAGGGGGCAAAAAGAGACATTAGGATTCAAAAAACATTACAACTTGAGGATCAGGAATATACCTAGGAAAGCATGATGAGTTCCATCTCCCTAATTCTTGATAATATAAGTGGAAACCCCACGATGAGAGGCATCTGACGGAGACCTTAATCAAAAAGAATGGCCAGAGAATGATTTAGGGTTAAAGCCTAGATACACTAAGATAATGCGACAATGTTTAATTTAAATTGTGTTGTAGTGAGGGGAGTACAGGGAAAAGGTAAAAGTGGGCCATCCCTAGGTTAACTTGTCAACTGTAACATAAGCTGGT
This sequence comes from Bombina bombina, assembly GCF_027579735.1. NCBI lineage: Eukaryota > Metazoa > Chordata > Amphibia > Anura > Bombinatoridae > Bombina > Bombina bombina. The sequence continues at coordinate 14,342,926 of NC_069509.1, read as the reverse complement.
CCAAGACAGCTACCAGACACCAAGAGTTATGAGTCTCAAAATACTTGTAATCGAGGCTGGCCCCTGTCTGTTGTGTTTAACATGTATCCAAATGCAGACAGTAATGATCAGGCCTAGATTAACTAGGAGAATGTGACAGTGTTTGAATAGCAGTCATGGTCTCAAAATATGTAACAACAATGCTGACTCTTAACTCTTCCATATTACATGAATCCATATGCAACAGTAATGAACAGAGGGATCTGACTAAAGGTCAATACAGAGTGCACAGAACTTACTACCAGTACACGTGAATATGCCTCCTTAATATCCACAATGGCCAAAAAAGGCAGTTAAAAGGGACAAACTAGGTAACAGCCCCAAAGGGGACTAAGTTAAACAATTGGACAAGTTATGGAAAATCTCCCCAGTAATGGGAACCTGACAACCACAACAGGGGAGCTACTTACTTGAATTCCTTTATAATATCTTAATAGGATATGCAGTAAATAAAGAGGGACTATAAGGGTGCAGGCCAGCAAGAGAGAGGCCAAAAAATAGCTGCATAACCTGAGAAAGCTGAAGCATCCATAACTACGTGAGGCAAAAGATTCTGACACTGCAGAAATGAACACGAAAATGCCATCCCAGAATAGAAGGAAGTCATCCCACATGTGTAAATCAAATAAAACTGCAGGACCAATAATACTCAAAGTAAAGTAAAGCATACCTAGCAGTGACTGTAGCTCCTCCTGGTACAGACAAGGGAGATCTTAACACATTGATATTGACTACTAACCCTGCCTAACGTGATGAAAAGAAGACAATCAACTAGGTAATGAATGACTTCTGATAAATAATTCTAAAAGAGATAAAAGACAAAATAAGCAAATGACATCCCTGAAACCACTAAAGGCAAGGACAAAACCTAAACAGAGAGTATGCAGCTAAATCAAAGGAACTTAGACTCAGCTGCCAAATTCACATCCTACCAACTAATAAAACCCTCCCAATGTCAGCTAGCATGAAATGTGCCGGAGTGACAGAGAGGGCAATGATACCCGAACATGAGGCTATGGGCAAAGGGGCCAAGACAGCTAGATTTCGGTAGCAGCAGCAGGTGTCTCAGGGACAAGATGAAGGTGGGTTTTTCTTCAGAGTATCAAACCTAGCCCGAAGCTTGTGACATGAAGTCAACAATAAATACAAAATAGAATGAATCTTATACAGAGAAGTAGCAACAGTACGTAAAAGATTTGTACAATGCTGGAACCTAGCGTGCTGGGGAAGCGAAACCTAAATAAAATCACTTGCGTGCTGTAGCTGGGTAAGAAACATCCGTACACGGTAGCTCAGACATGAGCTAGGGGATAATCCAGGACCTAAGTGAGGGTTTGCTCCCATGCTCAGGCAGGAGATGGCGGAGCATAGGCAAATTCATCAATGTCTGAGGCTTGAGACATAACGTATGTAGCTAAAAGAAAATAAACATTAAAACAACATTTAAATATATGTCTGAGGTATGTGGTGCAAACAAGCAAAATCACAATGGTGATAATAAATCATAAAAACAGCAAACTGTAAGTGTTTCCTAAAATTATAACTGAAGTATGTAGTGCAAGCGAGCAAACTAATTAGGGTGATAGCAAATCAGATAAAAACAATAAACTCACTTGACCAAAAACATGTCAGTCCCTGTCTGTAAAAGAGGCCGAGTTATCTGGCAAATTAAAAAATGATTAAACTCAGGCCTTTTGATTACCTGAAGATCATGTCAGGTAAGAAGTAAGAATGTTGTGATGTCTCATGAAACGTATGACGTATGAATCTACGGACGAGGAGACTTGCCACCAAACAAGTTAATTATTAAATGATAACTCAGTCCATAGGTGCCCGTAAACATGACAGGTAACAACACATGGTGATATAAAGCGAGAAAAAACAGAAATAATGCTGTATGTGAATTGAACGTGATATGGACATGACAAAATGTAAATGCAACAAGACATAACTGAAAGAAAACGTGTGAGGTGATGGTTCATGTGAAATAACAAAATGAACATAAGTGTGAGGTATATGGAAACAAGAAAACAAAAAATAATAAAACTTGACTGTACAGGACTGAAAACGTGACAGCCCCGTCTGTAAGAGAGGTTGAGTTACCTAGAACGTACCAGAATAATTAAACTTGAAACTGAGGCCTTGCAGTACCTTAAAGAATTTGTCAGATAAAAGGTAGGTAAAAGGTAGGCATGTTGTGTTTCCTGTAATTATAACTGGAGAATGTAGTGCAAGTGAGCAGACTCTCTAGGGTGATAGCAAATCAATTAAAAACTCAACTTGCAGGGGACTGAAGACGTGTTAGTCCCTGACTGTAAAAGAGGAAAAGTTACCTGGGGCGCACCAGGAAAATTAAAAAACATAAAACTCAGGCCTTATGATTACCTGAAAATGTTTCAGGTAAAAGGTAGGAATGTTATATGACGTGCACATATGACGTATGAATCTATGGACGAGGACACTTGCCACCAAACAATTTGTTTGTTAAATGATAACTCAGTCTGTAGGTGCCCATAAATGTGACGGGTAACAACATTTGGTGATATAACGCTAGAAGTGACAGAAATACTAAAGTATGTAAAATGAAAGTAATGAGACATGACGTAAACTAAAAACAACAAAAACATAACTGAAAGAAAATATGCAAGATGATGGTTCGTAAAAAAAATAACAAAATAAACATGAGCCAAAAGTATACCAACCTGAACAAAATACAGCCTAACAAATGAAACAAGCGTTAAATTATCCATAATACAAAAAATAAATAGACACTGAAAACAAACAACCTACAAGTTAAAAAGTCATACGAAAAAGTTTGAACCTACCGAACAGATCCAGAAGTCTAGGAAGCATACATAAAAGGCTAGAGATATGATAACCAAATAATTCTGAATATGAATAAATATAGCTAAATTGACAAAAGCGTTTGAAGCTACAGATCGAATCTGAAAGCATATGAACATGATTAAAACTATGAATATACAAAGCAACAACAACCTTAATGAAACACAGCATACAGAAAACAAATTGAAACAACAAAAGCATAAGAAGCTACGGAATGGGTCAGAAAGCATACGATCATGAGAAAACTAGGAATATACAAAACAACAACAACCTTAATGAAACGCAGCATACAGAAAATGAACATTAAACAAATTCACATCACAAAGTACAAAACGTATGAATTTGAAGTATAACAAACGGATACAATAGCGTGGCAGCTATGGACTAGAATAAAAAGAAAAAGTAGAAAACAAAAACCAAACATGTAAGAAAGCAGATATAAAATGGCAGCGTGTTAAGATATTGATAGCAATCAAAAGGACAACCTTCATGTTAAACTAACCATACCGAATATTTACAATACAGCTAAATTGAAACAACAAAAACATACAAAGCTACCGAACGGACCCGATAATATAAGAACATAATTAAAACCTCCGAATATTTGAAACAACAACAACCTTAATGAAATTATATAACAAGTATAGAAAACGTACGTATTCGAAGAATAACAAATGGATCTGATAGTGTGTCAGCTATGAACAGAAATGAAAAGTAATCATAGAAAACCAAAAATAAATGTGTATGAAAGCAGATATGAAATGGTAGCGTGTAAAGATATGAAAAATGGCTGAAAGGTAAAAAACATTAACTTAGTAAAGAAATAATCGTAACATACAAGCTGCCAAGTAACGACTGAGATGAATCAAATGTCAGATGCGTAAGGAATCGAAATGTGAAACGATTTGAATCGATTCAACTCAACCAACTTCGAACCACCACGTACAAATATATTATTATTATTATTTATTTATAAAGCGCCAACAGATTCTCCAGCACTGCCCATGGGTACAAGGATAAAAGTACAATGGAGAAACAATACAATAAAAGACAAATACAGGAGGAATTGAGGAGGAACCTATTCCCATGGATACTTACAATCTAGATGGGTAGGAGGATGGGAAACAGGAGGTGGGGAGGTATATACACATATAAACATAAATACACATGTATACACATATACATACATACACATGTATACACATATAAACATAAATACACATGTATACACATATACATACATACACATGTATACACATATAAACATAAATACACATGTATACACATATACATACATACACATGTATACACATATAAACATAAATACACATGTATACACATATACATACATACACATGTATACACATATAAACATAAATACACATGTATACACATATAAACATAAATACACATGTATACACATATAAACATAAATACACATGTATACACATATAAACATAAATACACATGTATACACATATAAACATAAATACACATGTATACACATATACATACATACACATGTATACACATATAAACATAAATACACATGTATACACATATAAACATAAATACACATGTATACACATATAAACATAAATACACATGTATAAACATATACATACATACACATGTATACACATATAAACATAAATACACATGTATACACATATAAACATAAATACACATGTATACACAAATACATACATACACATGTATACACATATAAACATAAATACACATGTATACACATATAAACATAAATACACATGTATACACATATAAACATAAATACACAAGTATACACATATAAACATAAATACACATGTATACACAAATACATACACATGTATACACATATAAACATAAATACACATGTATACACATATAAACATAAATACACATGTATACACATATAAACATAAATACACATGTATACACATATAAACATAAATACACATGTATACACATATACATACATACACATGTATACACATATAAACATAAATACACATGTATACACATATACATACATACACATGTATACACATATACATACATACACATGTATACACATATAAACATAAATACACATGTATACACATATACATACATACACATGTATACACATATAAACATAAATACACATGTATACACATATAAACATAAATACACATGTATACACATATAAACATAAATACACATGTATACACAAATACATACACATGTATACACATATAAACATAAATACACATGTATACACAAATACATACACATGTATACACATATAAACATAAATACACATGTATACACATATACATACATACACATGTATACACATATAAACATAAATACACATGTATACACATATAAACATAAATACACATGTATACACAAATACATACACATGTATACACATATAAACATAAATACACATGTATACACATATAAACATAAATACACATGTATACACATATAACATGTATATACATACATACACATATAACATGTATATACATACATACACATATAACATGTTTATCATACATACACATATTTAGAGAAGTACATGCATATATACATTATAGCTCTTTCCATTCAAATACTGTACCTTGTCATGTACAATATACCTTTTAGTTCTTATAACTATATTTTTTTTAATATTTATATAAATATTTTTTTATCAGGTAGTGTATATATGAGTGTAACAGTGTATTGATTTATTTTTGGTATTTATGTTGTGTTTGGTGCAACTTTTAACTTAGCCCTAACTCTTTACATGAGGGCTTTAGTCCTGCTAACCGCTGCGTTTACTTTCATATTGTAATATACTGTAAGTGCAATTTACGGGGGGGGGGACATAATATTTTATTATTTTAATAAACTCAGTGTTAATATTGTCTCAGAATTCTTAAAAGGACATGAAACAGTTTTACAATATGTTGCCTTTTGCAAACACTCATTTTACATTTCAGCATTGTAATTGGATAATTTAGTGGTGGGTTCTGCACTCACATTTTCCACTCTTGAATGTCTCATAACCACTTACAAATGGAGAATGAAAAACCCAAAAATGTACATTTATCATATCAAGACATGTGCAATGTATTAGTTACCACTGAGGAATGGGAAGTGTTAAACAAAGTCTTTTCCAAAAGCAAATATTTTACAAAAATGCTGCCAGTGCATTTCACACTCTACCTTTTTGTCCCTTTAAATACTAAAAGATGCAAATAACGTTACAGTAATGGTGTTATTGGATTTGTTTTACACAAATAAACACAAATGAGCAGAATCTGATAGCCTTCAAGATTTAGCATTTAGTCAAAATCAGCTTAACCATGGCTGACAAGTTGGATCATCAAGTTGAGGTGGAGGGTTGAGTGTAGTATGATGTTACATACTATTTAACAGCACAAAAAGCAAATCAGTTTGTGAGTGAATACACAAATATTGATAATACAACTGTGCTACAAAAGTTGCTATAATTCCATGAATATATCTAATTGTAACATTCCCTTTATTGAGCAGTTGTCACTTATGTTTCATAATTGTTAAGACTTTGGGCTCTATTTATCGAGCTGTGGATAAAGCTTTGGAGAACCTTTGTCTCATCAGCATCCCTAGTATATGAGCATTGGAGAGAGTCATGTGTGTGAACAAGACTGTTATACAGATGCAGGAGTATCTACTGACCCTCTCCAGCATCACTAGTATATGAGCATTGGAGAGAGTCATGTGTGTGAACAAGACTGTTATACAGATGCAGGAGTATCTACTGACCTGTGTGTGTACATGACTGTTATACAGATGCAGGAGTATCTACTGACCCTCTCCAGCATCACTAGTATATGAGCATTGGAGAGAGTCATGTGTGTGAACAAGACTGTTATACAGATGCAGGAGTATCTACTGACCTGTGTGTGTACATGACTGTTATACAGATGCAGGAGTATCTACTGACCCTCTCCAGCATCACTAGTATATGAGCACTGTTCTAAGAGAGTCATGTGTTTGTACAAGACAGTTATACAGATGCAGGAGTATCTACTGACCCTCTCCAGCATCCCTAGTATATGTTATTGGAGAGAGTCATGTGTGTGTACAAGACTGTTATAAAGATGCAGCTGTATCTACTGACCCTCTCCAGCATCCCTAGTATATAAACATTGGAGAGAGTCATGTGTGTGTACAAGACGGTTATACAGATGCAGGAGTATCTACTGACCCTCTCCAGCATCCCTAGTATATGAGCACTGTTGTTAGAGAGTCATGTGTGTGTACAAGACAGTTATACAGATGCAGGAGTATCTACTGACCCTTTCCAGCATCCCTAGTATATGAGCACTGTTGTTAGAGAGTCATGTGTGTGTACAAGACGGTTATTCAGATGCAGGAGTATCTTCTGACCCTTTCCAGCATCCCTAGTATATGAGCACTGTTGTTAGAGAGTCATGTGTGTGTACAAGACAGTTATACAGATGCAGGAGTATCTACTGACCCTCTCCAGCATCCCTAGTATATGAGCATTGGAGAGAGTCATGTGTGTGTACATGACTGTTATACAGATGCAGGAGTATCTACTGACCCTCTCCAGCATCACTAGTATATGAGCACTGTTGTTAGATAGTCATGTGTGTGTACAAGACAGTTATACAGATGCAGAAGTATCTACTGACCCTCTCCAGCATCACTAGTATATGAGCACTGTTGTTAGATAGTCATGTGTGTGTACAAGACAGTTATACAGATGCAGGAGTATCTACTGACCCTCTCCAGCATCCCTAGTATATGAGCATTGGAGAGAGTCATGTGTGTGTACAAGACAGTTATACAGATGCAGGAGTATCTACTGACCCTCTCCAGCATCCCTAGTATATGAGCATTGGAGAGAGTCATGTGTGTGTACAAGACAGTTATACAGATGCAGAAGTATCTACTGACCCTCTCCAGCATCCCTAGTATATGAGCACTGTTGTTAGAGAGTCATGTGTGTGTACAAGACAGTTATACAGATGCAGAAGTATCTACTGACCCTCTCCAGCATCACTAGTATATGAGCACTGTTGTTAGATAGTCATGTGTGTGTACAAGACAGTTATACAGATGCAGGAGTATCTAATGACCTGTGTGTGTACATGACTGTTATACAGATGCAGGAGTATCTACTGACCCTCTCCAGCATCCCTAGTGTATGAGCACTGTTGTTAGAGAGTCATGTGTGTGTACAAGACAGTTATACAGATGCAGGAGTATCTACTGACCCTCTCCAGCATCCCTAGTATATGAGCATTGGAGAGAGTCATGTGTGTGTACAAGACTGTTATAAAGATGCAAGAGTATTTACTGCTCTACTGACCCTCTCCAGCATCCCTAGTATATGAACATTGGAGAGAGTGATGTGTGTGTACAAAAAGTTTCCATGAATAGAAATGAAAAATAACAAAAAATTAATAGATGTGCAGGTAGGCACCAGAGAGACATGATAAATGTGCAATTAGATTAATTAGAGGGCTCTGTAGTGATTTGGGGCTTGAAGATCTAAACTCTCTGTTCTAGTTAGATTTTATAAGAAGTCTGGTCAGCACTGCAAGTTCTATCAAATAATTTTAGTAGGGTAATTTGTAGCTTGAGAACTGTTTCTCTAGAAATGCTGGGTTCTGGATATAAAGGGGGGGGGGGGTGCATATATAACAATATAATGGTCAAAAAAGCCCCCAGATATTTTACATGGTTTCTCTCCACCATCCCATTGAGTTTTTGTTGATCTTTCCATTGGTGAAAGAAAAAACTGGTAACAAGCTTCTTGGAGTGAGTGGACCATCAAATTAAATATAAGATTGTGTGGATACCAAACTGACAAGTAAATAGTGGGCATTATTAACACATTTCAAGTCTTCTAAAATGAATCACAGGTAGTTAATAACAATGCAGGTAGACCCTTACGCTAAATCACATTCTTTTTTTTCCATTTGGAAACATGGGAAACAGGAACTAATAGAAGGGCCTTAAATATTCATGAAAAACATCATAATACTTTTATTTTTAAAATATCAAAATAACTTCCAGTCCAAAATGTGTCAGATACCAAAATTTGACAATGTTTTACTTTACTAACTGCTCATTTTACACATTTTCATGGCTAAAAATTGCTTTTTTATTTTCTCAAAATATATATTTTTGTGATTGTGTATCGTCAATGTTTTAAAGCTATTGGTGAAAAGTTCACCTGTAGCTACAATACTTACCCTAACACACTCTGGAGAGCACACTAACCCAATCTTCTTTTTGCCAGAGCCCTCGCTGCAGTAACAGGAGGTTTAGCAGTTAGTTGGTGTAGGTCCTGGGTGCCGAGCGCTCTAAGGCTTTTTTTAGCAGGGCCAAGGACCTGGCAAGAAGATGATCGGGTTTGCGTTCTCTACAAAGTGCTTTAGGGTAAATATAAAGCCTAAAAATCCATGTAAAGGAACCAAATAAATACTGAAGAATTTTGTAAGTATTTTTTACATTTTCTTTAAATTTCGTTGGTGCGTTCATTTGGATATTTGTTTACGAAAATAAAAAAACTATTTTGAGTACAAATTTACATCTGTTCGAACATGAGTGCAGTTTCTATTACTGTTTCAAAACACATCCAGGGACATAATATGTAAAAATAAGGAAAACAACAGGAGGACAAATCAAAGATGAAATATTGTACTAAATTAAAGTCTTTGCCATTATGGTTAGCAAGACATTAAATAAAAACATGGTTTTTTTATACCCGTTGTTATAGAATACAAACTGTAAGTGATATATACTTCATTTGCATTTAGCCAAATCTCTCATACATATATCAGGAACAGTGAGAGAGAAAGAGAGAAAGAAAGAAATAATTTACAATGGCAGGTGACCTCAGAACTATCCAAAACTACTTCCCTCTGTTTTCAGCTATTTTTGCAGGGGAAATCATAGCTGGAATATCCCTTGGAACATTTATTGTATCTGTGAATTTACATGAGTGGTGTAAGGAGAAAACCCTCGGCCCCTGTGATCAGATTCTGCTTGTACTGGGTATTTCTAATGTCTTATACCCCTGTATCAACGGCTTTATTATTTTTGCTATTTTATTGCCGTTACCGATTCAGTCACTGATCTACTATCAAGTTTCATATGGATGTGCCATGTTTACTATAATGTCCAGCTCATGGTTGACAGCTGTGCTCTGCTCCTTCTACTGTCTGAAGATTGTAAACTTCAGAACAGGTTTAATGGCTCAGCTAAAGGTTAAGATTGATTGTATAGTTCCCTGGCTGATAGCAGCAGCAGAACTGTTATCTGCTAACTGCAGTGTCCCTTTTGGTTTCAGCATCAAACCTTTTTCATTCACAAATAAAACATCTTATCTCCCTTCAAACAGTTCCTCAAAGCAAACTGATGTTGCAATAAATTCCCCTCTCATATTTATTTCTATTATTCTAAACATTGCTTTTCCCTTTTGCATAGTTATCTGCACCACAATATCTATAGTCTGGTCCCTCAGGAAGCACACGCTCATCATGAAGAAGAACGTAAGAGACAGTGACAGTCTGAAGGTCCACCGAACCGCAGCAAGGACAATGCTGTCCCTTCTCTTCATTTATCTCATCTTCTATTTAGCAAATACCTTTTTAATATCCATCCTATCTCCACCAATGTTTCAATTTATTCATTATGCGTTGTCAATACTGGTGATGGCGTTCTCTCCCCTGCAATCTCTTGTTTTTATTTTGGCAAACTACAAACTGATGCAGAATTATCAGAAACTATCTCATTATGTCTCATGTAAGGCAAACTCTAAATCTGAGAGCACACAAGTGTAGACCCTAGGCTTGTGCCTAAAAGCAAAATATATCATTAAGATGATTAGAGCATTTATTACTGTTGTATGAAATGAATAACCTTAGAACAAGATTTTTAAGATATCACAGTAGATACTTGTATCTTTATACAAAAGTTGTTTACATTTTACAGAATGACATTCTTGGAAACCCATGTTGTATGCACTAACATTTCTTGTCAACTTGTTTTATTCTTAATGTTTTGTAGGTTTTTTCAGTTATTTTTTTTATGTTAATGAAAAGTTAAACAATAATGTTCAAATCACTCTTATTTATTTGGTTTCTAGTAATACTTTACTGTTTTTACCACCATTTTTACTTCTGCTTTGTACGAGTATCTGTGACTTTATTAATTGTAAGAAATCTTGCAGAAATCTTTGAAAACACTGTACTCCTGCTTTTTTGCTATGGTTATAGGTCTTTTCTTTTGTACGTTTACTGAGGTTAAATCTTTTACTATTTTTAATAACAACTTATTCATAGAGGACTTTGGATGTGAAAGCAGTAAACAAAAAAAACTTTCCAAGCTTCCATAAGTTAGTGAATATTATAATACTTAAATAAAGCTTATGAAAACAATTTAGCACCAAGGTCTATACAAAGATAAATCATTATCCCCTCCTTGTTTATAAAGAAAAATACCTCTGCTTGATATCAGGATGACTTATTCTGGTAATTACATTTTTATTTGGTTTCTCAAAATATGGTTTTATGAAAAGTGTAAGTCCTTACATTATTGTTCAATCTTTTACTACAGGCTAACATATTTATGTGAATAGTGTCATGCCTCATACACCTAATATAATCCTCCTTCTCTGTGACTAAAGTTTAAATTATAGCAATTTCACAGTGACCTCTGCACGAACAGACCACAGAATTTATGAAGAAAATGATCTGAATAAGGAATTGTGAGGTAACTTCCATATAAAGTAGTAAAGCTCACTAGACTGTTGAATCTCATAGATGAGAGGGAATATGAAAGAACACTTAGCATTGATAACTTTTTGTTAAAGCAAATTCAAATCAAATGACCCTGTTCTGAGCCTTCTTCCTCTTGCATCTGTTTCTAGCTTTGCAACCACGTCTTTCTTCTTCTCTCTAATGACCAAGTGCATATTTTGAAATGAACTTGCCAGCCTGTATCTTATGGAACAAAACTGCACGCACTACAGGATTAGTAATATGCTTAGATAACACCAATACTGTCAGCAAGGAAACGTCATAAATGACCAAGAAACTCGCCTTCTCCGCCCACTAGATAATTCTGCAAATCTCATTTTGCAATAGAAATGGGAGAAACCTCTTGAATTGTGACATCTGATTAAAACTTTGTTCTCTTAAATTATCATATACGGTAAATCAAATAAGGATTAAAATAGAATACAATTTTTTCACGTAATTTAGGAATAAATTATTGTTTTACATAATTTAAACCTGCGTTTTGCAGCAGATTTTTTATATCCGGATGCTTACTGCTGGTACAAGATTGAAGTATAACACAAAAATGATAAACTACGCATTTAATGCAGCTTAGTTTATTAACCCCTTCACTACTAGGACTTTCAGAGAAAAATGCCCAAAATACTCGAGAATTTTTAGCACTCGATTTAAACAGAAATAGAGCATTGTTGTTTTTTTTTATTTACCTGTTAAAACTATGGGGCCAATTTATTCAATGACCGGTGGCCATGATTCGCTGTAGCAAATAATGTCCACCCGACATTGCTAAATACCGACATTGCGCAAACATTTCTTTTGAAATGCTTGTGCAATGCCGCCCCCTGCACATTCGCCGCCAATTGGCCACTAGCAGGGCTGTCAGTCATCCCGATCGGATCCTAAAAGGTGGAGGACAAGTTAAGGAGCCGCAGTCTTATGACCACTGCTTCTTAAAGAACCACTCAATGCAGTAGAATTGCATAATTAACAAGTGTATCATAAAAAGACAATGCAATAACACCTATTCTGAATTTTGGGGCAATGCCCCTGCAAAAGGCCCTTTTAAGGGCTATTGGTAGTTTAGTTTAGGCTAGGGTTTTATTATTTTGATAGGGCTATTAGATTAGGTGTAATTAGTTTAAATATTTGATAATTTCTTTTTTATTTTTTGTAATTTAGTTAATTGTATTTAATTTATGTAACTAATTATAGTGTAGTGTTAGGTGTTAGTGTAACTCAGGTTAGGTTTTATTTACAGGTAAATTTGTATTTATTTTAGCTAGGTAGCTATTAAATAGTTAATAATTATTTAATAAGTATTGTACCTAGTTAAAATAAATACAAACTTGCCTGTAAAAATAAAAATAAACCCTAAGATAGCTACAATGTAACTATTAGTTATATTGTAGCTAGCTTAGGGTTTATTTTACAGGTAAGTATTTAGTTTTAAATAGGAATAATTTAGGTATTAATTGTAATTTTTATTTAGATTTATTTTAATTATATTAAAGTTAGTGGGTGTAAGGGTTACGTTAGGGTAAGGGTTAGACTTAGGGTTAGGGGTTAATAACTTTAGTATAGTGGCGCCGATGTTGGGGGCGGCAGATTATGGGTTAATAAGTGTAGGTAGGTAGCGACGACATTGGGGGCAGCAGATTAGGGGTTAATAAGTGTAGGTAAGTAGCGACGACATTGGGGCGGCAGATTAGGGGTTAATAAGTGTAGGTAGGTGGCGGTGATGTCGGGTGCGGCAGATTAGGGGTTAATAAGTGTAATTTAGGTGTCGGCAATGTCGGGGGTGGCAGACTCAGGGTTTATGTTAGGGTGTTAGGTGTAAACATAACTTTTCTTTTCCCATAGGAATCAATGGGGCTGTGTTACGGAGCTTTACGCTCCTTTATTGCAGGTGTTAGACTTTTCTTCAGCCGGCTCTCCCCGTTGATGTCTATGGGAAAATCGTGCACGAGCACGTAAAACCAGCTCAAAGCAGCACTGGTATTGGAGTGCAGTATGGAGCTCAATTTTGCTCAACGCTCACATATTGCCTGCTGACGCCGTTTTTTTGCAAACCTGTAATAGCAGCGCTATAGGGAGGTGAGTGGTGGCAATAACTTGCAAGTTAGTACTGAGCCTCTCTTACCGCAAAACTCGTAATCTGGCCGAAAATTAGATATATATAGTCATATTTATTTAAAAATAAAAAAGGTTTTTTTTTCTATGTGAAGAACATTGGAGTGTAAAATATGTGTAAAGTTCTTCAAGTTGTGCACTTTAGGTCTAATGCAGTGTTTGGTCAGTGCACATGAAGAATTAGTTATCCTAAGGCACGTTACACAAATATGAAATATTGTAAAAAATATTAATAATAATTATTAATTATAGTTACTGTACAATTTACATATATATATATATATATATATATATATATATATATATATATATATATACTATGGATTGTTAAGAATATTTTAGTACATATATAATAGTTTTTTACATTAATTATTAATATTTTTCAATATTTTATATTTAATGAATGCATAACACATCGTAAGATAATTCATGTCGGATTAGCACACATGAAGAATTAGTGTACTCCTGTTGAGTTTGCACATGTAAGTCCGACAGGAGTACACTAATTCTTCATGCAATAGAAAAAAAGTTCCAATAGAAGCCTTTAAACACAATTAACTTTGCTTTATTCCAGTTAAAATAAACAGGACATGTAGGCAATTTCGATGGCAGAACAGAGTCTGACCGGTTTCGGTCATCCAGACTGTGATCATAGACTAATACCTGTCATGTGTAGCACCTATTTAAGAATTATACATCGCTTCCTTATTGGTTTAAAAACAAAGTGGCAAGAAAATGTTAACCCTATACATGCTAAGAGTCTATATTCTCAATTAAAATTTGGATGGGGTCCAACGTGGCCCCATCATATGCCAATATGTTTATGAGCAGAGTTGAAGAGAAATTTGCATATGACAATAGTTTATTCTTGAAGTATGGGGCGTCATGGTGGCGCTTTATAGATGATATATTTGGCGTGTGGTGGGGTGACGTTTGTACCCTATTGGCATTTGTGGAACAATTGAATCAAGCAGTTAATAACCTGAAATTTACACTCACTTTTAGCGAAGAGAAAGTGGTATTTCTGGAAACAGTTGTATATAAGAATGAAAATACTTGTGGTCTTAAAGTTGATATACACAGGAAAGAGACAGATAGAAATACCTTGTTAAGGTATGAAAGATTTCATCACAGTGCCCTGAGGAATTCACTCCCTCATAGTCAACTTAAGAGGGTGAAAATAATTGTTAATGATAATTCCTTTGTGGACTATAGATTAAAGGAAATGGGAGAGAAATTTAGACGGAAGGGTTACCCCATGAAATTAATTGAGAGTGAAATTGAAAAAGTTAAACATGATGATGGTATGACTATTACTAAAAATAAGCAGGAGAAACAAAAGCGGATAGTATGTGTCACCCAATATAATCCCAAAAGTAAAGAAATCAGTAAAATCATTGCCAAACATTGTCATATCTTAAACAATTGAAATTCTAGTATTGAGTCCTTTAAAAAAATAAAACTATGATAGCTTATCGTAGGGTCCCCAATTTAGATGACATGTTGGTAAGAAATGACTTGGGCTCTAAAAAGAATCATAGATACATCAAAACTAAAAGTTTGAATTGTGCTACCTGTAGTGCAGTTATTAAAGGGGCAGATTTCCAGCATCCAAAAACTGGTAAGAAGTTTGGCATAAGAAACCACTAAGCTATGTAAAAAAAAATTGTAAAAGTATTGAATGGGTTAATGTGAAGGCCTATAAGTTTATCTAACAGATGAGGCCCATTAGCATGATTAAGGGATATCCTCCCGAAACGTTGCTGAAACACTTTTGTACCTCCATGGGAAAAGAAGTTGAATACATTTTGTTATACAGAAGGTGCTGTGGAGTTGTTTGTTTGTTGGAGTTATAGGAGTTAACAGTCCACCTTTTTTCACATGCACCTGAACCTCTAAACTGGGTGCTGTACACTTTTATTTGATACACTACAAAAACTTGACGATATTAATATTAATTTTAGGAAAATGGGTCAATGCATAAATGTGAATTATTAGTGCAAACCTTAAGCACTCATCATATGGATCATGTATGTCAAAATAAATCAATGTTTAAACATTAGCCCATCTCTCTTAAACTCACCTTACTTTTGCACTCATGAACTTTACCTATTCCTAAACACTCTCTCTCCCCCCTGCAGTCTCATTACTGCAAATCTGTATCTCATCTCATGTCATGTCACACTCTCTCTTCATTTTACTAACTGCTGGTGACATCTCCCCTAATCCTGACCCCAAGAACTTCCTAGCCATGCACATCCATGTGTATTGTTCCATAGACTCAGAAAACAAAACTCTGCCAACCTTACTCACATTCCTCTTGCATCTAAAGCCACTTACCCTTTCACTTGTGCACCCTGGAACTCTCGCTCTGTTTGCAACAAGCTCACTTTTATACATGACCTCTTTATCTCCTGCTTGCTCAACCTTCTGGCCCTAACAGAAACCTGGCTCTCTCCTACTGAAGTGGAGAACCCCTTGTGACAGAGCAGCAGTGGATGCTGTATCCACTGCTGTTCTGTCACATGGGGTTCTCCACTTCAGCCACACTCCTAGGTCTGGTAATAGACAAGGAGGTGGTGTAGGTATTTTACTTTCTTCTTGTTGCACCTTTCAACAAATACATCCCATCTCTTCCCTCACATTTTCCTCATTCGAAACCCACATGATTTGCTTATTCTCTCCTCTCTCTATATTAGTTGCAGTCATATACCGACCCCCTGGCTCTTCAACTCAATTTCTAGATCACTTGGCTGCCTGGCTACCTTATTTCCTTTCCTCAGACACCCCTGTCCTCATTATTAAACATCCCTCTTGACAATCCCACTGCCTCCTCTGCAAAACAATTTCTGCAACTCACTTCCTCTTTCGGTTTGTCACAATGGACTGATTCTCCCACTAACAAAGACGATCACTCCCTTGACCTGATCTTTAGCTATCGATGCACTATTTCAAACTTCACAAACTCTTCTTTTCCTCTTTCTGACCACCATCTCCTCACTTGCAACATATACATCCCTACAACTCTCCCTCCTTCTACCCTTCACGTTAAACTTCACAGAAGCATTATGTCATTTTTTTTAAATATAATTTTTATTAGTTTCACAAACGTGCAAAAATATTTAACATAATGAACAATCATTAAAATAAGATAGAAAAAAAGAAAAAACTCAATATTAATACAGAAATATAAGCACATAAATGAAACAAGAACAAAAAATTGTGTAAACCAACATAACCTAAAATTATAACTCACATTGAAATCTTGTTTCACAATCTCAAAGTTTAGATATATTTAAACTCAGACAAAAATAAAACATCAACAAGAACCGAAACTAAGAAAATGTGTCATGATTTACCAAGTTTACACCTAGGTATCCATTATTTAGACATAATGGGTAAAAGAAGAAAAAAAGAAGAGAAAAAAAAAGAAAGAAATATTGAAAAAGGTGCTGGCTCCAATACACGGGGTAATCATCAGATAATATCAGTTGAAAAAAAGAAGGGGGAAGTACGAAAATAGTCTATCAGCTGTAGTTGAGCTTCCCTGGGTTGATCTAAGATTACTCAATCCCATTTTGCCATGAAGAATTTTTATTTATTATCTTGAAAAATTAGAGGATCATGTTGGTCCAAAACCATTTGATACATTATATTATGTACAAATGAAACTATACTAGGAGCCTTCCTATCTTTCCATGATTTGAGTATCATTTGCCTAGCTAGTAAAATTGCAGTATTGATCAATGGCGTATTCTGCACGTTCCTTTGTGAAAATTAAAAAAATATATATCTATAGGCCCAAAAGAGATTCTAGATGGCAAGAATGTATTTAACCAATACTCTATTTGTTTCCATAGTTTTTGGATTTTTGGGCAGGTATAAAAAATGGAGTATATTGGCAGCTGGAAAATTACATCTATGAGTATTCCTTGAGTATTCCATTTTGCCAATATCTTAGGCGTAAGATATGATCTATTCAAAAGTTTATAATGTGATTCTCTCACAGCTATATTAGACGAAAATTTTGTAACTCTAGTGAAGCTTTTATGAGAAATTCCAGATTAATACATGAAATATTAGAGCTCCAGGAAAGGAAGAGCTTATTGACTTTAGATTCTTTCTCTTTAAGAGCCAAAGTCCTATAAATGGGTGTCAAAGAATGTTTACACATGTGGTATCTGTTGATCATTGGATCAAGTAGGCCCAAAGTCCAAGAGTTTATTTCCACAGAGTTCTGACTGTGAATAAAATGCCTAACTTGCAGGTAGGCAAAAAAAGATCTATTATCTAAATAAAATTCTCTAGATAATGAGTCAAATGTTCTAATACATTTAGTAAGTGGAGCTATCAGTTGTGTAAGGAATTTCAAATTATTAGAAGACCATACTTTTAAAGCAGAAAAGGTGGAACTGGTTTCAAAATCTGGGTTTTCCCGGATAGGTAAATATTTAGAGAGTGTATGGTTTATCCCAAGATGTAAAGCAAGAGGTGCGGACAGTTCGTTTAAAATAGTAAAGATTTTATTCCAAAATTCGTTAAAAAACAGGAACATGCAATAATAGGCAGAGTATGTGTAACACCTAAGCTGGCTTACGCGTTTCGGCGTTAGCCGTAGTCATAGCCATAGGTGTTGGGTCTCCTCCCCTGTCTTATATAGCTCATAATAAAATTCGATTGGTTAATAGTTAATCATCTAATAACAATAATACGCCTACCCTGCTCATTGAGACCTTCACAGTCTACACGGCACATACTAGAGCATAATACTGGTGTAATGAACAATTATGTTTTCAGAGTCATATTATGAAAAATAGAAAATAAACATACAAATATCAAAATAGGAGCTTTGATTAATTGAGCTTAAATGTATCAAATCACCCAAATCCTTTAAAGCAATATGGCTATTTCACCAACATCTGTACATATTTAATACATTTAAAGGATACAGTAAAGCCTATTAATGAATACATAGAAAGCTCAAAATATACCACACCATAGTTCATGAAACATAGATAAATAGTAACAAATACAAATAAAGAAAGGAAAATATAACAAGAATAAAAAAGGAAAAACACAAATGCAAATGCAAGTGAATCAACAGTAATTTTAAACCGTATGAGTTCTATTCATTCTTCAATCTGACTAACTCAACAGTACATGGCCAAAACACAAACCCACAAAGGAAAACCTTCTTTTGTCGCTAATATGAAAATATATGCTAAACATGGAGGCGAACCTAATAATGGGAAGACTCATGTACCTAATCAAAACTTGCAAATATTCCTTATTAACTCTTCCAGGTATTACGTAAAATGTTGGATAATATATGATGAATTGTATATGATAACAAATTAATTTGTTTATTATAAATTGTGGCTTCAGAAATGGTAATCAAGACTCTACAAAAGGCCACAAGATTTTAGTTTCTCCAGGCCATAAGGCCCATGACACTATTTGTCATTAACAACCTTAGTATCCCTATAGGGGTCCTGGGAGATGTACTGAATCAGAAAGATGGGCAAGACTAGAAAGTTAAGACTATAGTTATTATTCCCAAAAATTAATAAGGTCATATTTGGAATTGAGACCTTTGGGAATTCGTGTCTCCAATTTAAAGATCCAGTACATCTCCTGTTTTGCCCCGAATCCTTTCCTGATCGCCACCCCTTCTTGGTGGTTTTACTTTCTCTATAATACACCATCTGAGGGACTCAATATTTTTATTGTGTCTAGTAGCAAAATGTTGCACCAGTGGATTGACTGCTTTGCCTAATGTGAGAGTAGATAAATGTTCTCTAATCCTAGATTTGGCATCCCTCCCTGTGAGCCCTACATACTGGATGTGACACAAGGTGCATTCAAGTAGATAGACAATACATTCAGCCATGCAATTCAGACAAGATTGGATGTCAAAAGTTTCTCCTGTAACAAAGATCTAAAATTAGTAGTGATGGAAGCAAAGTCACAGGGCCTGCATTTTCTGTGCCCACATCTGAACATTCCCAGATGTCTAAGCCAAGAACTAGAGGATTTGTCAATCTGTTTAAGTTGTGTTGGTGCTAACCTAGCTCCTAATGTATTGCTTTTCCGATAGGAGCATCTCAAACCCTTCTTGACTGTTTCTTGTAGAGCATCATCTGCATTAAAGGGCAAAATACTGTTTGATAATAGCACAGATTTGCGAATATTGTGAACTATAACCCGTTACAAAATAGACTCCTTGTGTTTGGGGAGAACTGTCCTGTGATCTATTATTAGCAATCAGTGTTTGCCTATCAATAGCATTTACCTCCTTTCTAGCTCTAGTGATGTCTCTCTTGGAGTACTTCCTTTCCTTTAGCCTTTTCTCCAGGTCATCAGCAGCCTCTGAGTAATCTGCAGGGTTACTGCAGTTGCGTTTTAGTCTCGTAAACTGACCTTTGGCCACCGCATATCTGACATGCTCGGGATGGCTGCTGGTGGCATGGAGAAGTGTATTCCCTGATATTGGCTTGCGGTACACATTGGAATCAATTGTACCATCCTCAATACCAATGAAAGTCACATCCAAAAAGATTATAGACCTCAAATTGTATTCAAACGTGAAACGCAAACCATCACTGTTTTTGTTAAGATAGTCCACAAAATCGACGATGAGAGGCTCAGGCCCACACCAAATCAACAACAGATCATTGATAAAGTGCCTGTACATCTTAATATACTGCCGAAAGGGATTTCCCTCTCCAAAGATATGTGCCATTTCCCACCATCCTTGGAAAAGATTTACATAGGATGGGGCAAACCTAGCTCCCATGGCTGTACCACAGCTTTGGAGAAAGAAATCCCCCTCAAATCGAAATAAATTATGTGTCAACAAAAATCTGGCCATCTCAACAACAAATCTCTGAAAATCCTCAGTGTAGCTTGTGAAATGAAACAGAAAAAACTCTAGTGCCTTTAGTCCTATGCCATGGGGTATAGATGAGTACAAAGACACTGCATCTATCGTAAACCAAAGGTAATCTTTTTCCCATTTGATATTTTGTATGATGTTCAATATGTGTTTGGTATCTTGTACGTAGGAATGCAGTAAAATGACAAGTGTATTTACTTATTACTTTTTTTTTTTTCTCTCTTTTGTTTTTTGGTGTGGATGGTTGGTGGAGAATGAATGATAAGGGAATACGAGAATTTGCTAAGAATAGACCATAATGCGTAGCACAAGACGTAGAGACTTAGGGATAAGTCGAAGGGAATTACCTTTAATGCTCAGCACATTATAAAGTGAGTGGTTCATATAGAAGTTGGTGTTCTCTCCTTTCCTTCTTTCTTTTTTTTTTGTTTGTTAGGAAGTATTCCCAGGTGGGTTCTGAAGGATAGGTTTTTAGGGGGAAAAAAAGAAAAACCCAGCAAGATGTGTAAATATGAAAATATTGTAGTCTCTTCTATATTGTGATGTGGCCCTGCGTGGCAAAATACCATCTGGCCCTGTGTGGCGCAGGAAATAATGTATCTTTTTATTATTTTTGTTCTTTTATAATGTTATATATTGCTGGAAATAAATAAATATTTAAAAAAAAAAAAAAATGACAAGTGGTTGTAAAGGGGCATCCAACCATTCAGATGCATTTTCCAAGAGTGAATCAATACCGCTGATTATTGGTCTACCCTGTACATTTGTTAAGGACTTATGTACCTTTGGTAGGTGATGGAACCAGGGAGTCTTGGGATGATCAACTATCAAATAATCCACTGTCTGTGGATCCAAAAACCCCTTGTGCATTCCATCATCCAAAAGGTTAATTAAGTCTTTCTTGAACTTATCAGTGGGATCCCCTGAAAGTTTACAATAGTCATGAGTGTTGAGCAGTTATCTATAGGCCTCTGAGATATACATCGACCTATCCATAACAACAACTGATCCACCTTTATCAGCTGGGTGGATTACCAAAGTGTTATTCTGCTCTAATGACACTAAAGCCTCTCTTTGTGGTCTAGTGAGATTAAACTTTCTTGTGGACGGGTCACATTTAATGCTATTCCCTAAGGTCACTAAGTCCATTTCTACTCTTGTATGAAACGTTTCTATAACAGTACCTCTTGATTGAACTGGGTAAAAGGTAGATTTGCTTCTAAATTTGGGTCTGATATTTATGCACTCAGAATCAGTTCTAGCCTCAGACTCCAACATTTGTAATGAGACCATATCACAAGACTCAGAAAAGTCAAGTATAGAATTGCATGTTGTCGATACATTATTCTGTATATTAGGACTGTTCTGAGTAGCATCAGAAGTACCATAGTATTTTCTCAAGGTTAGATTTCTCACCAGTCGATTCACATAAAGTATAGTTTGGAAGACATTAAAATCAGAAATTGGGGCAAATCCTAATCCTAAACCTAGTGCAAACTCTTGGTCATAACTCAATTCTACACTGGATAAATTAATTACATTATTCATTTGTACTTGCTTCGGGGACGACTTCCACTTAGCTATTATCTCTCCTGATTTGATGGTTTGGACTGATTCGTACCTTCCCCTGTTTTCATATGTACCTGGGGAAAAACCTGTTCAATTTCTGTTTGTAGTGTTTCTGGTTGTAGTGTGGAATTAAAGGACTGATTCTGTGTGGTAACTGAATCTTTAGGTCTAACCACTGACTCTGAATTGCGACTACCCTCTATAGACACTGGGGGCACTCCCCCTATCGTATTGTTTATAGCTGTAGCATTCTGTGTATTAATACTTTCACCAACAGTATTAGGTGAATTTCATGTGGTTTTACTGTCGTTAGAGGAATAATAAGTGTCAGTGTCAGAAAAAGTTTCAGTTTTACTACCCCTTCTATTTCTTCTACCCTTTTTGTTTTTGTTGTTTTAGACTGAGGCTGATTATGTCTGAATTTATTTATTTTTTTCCTGTTCCATATATAAACGGAACATGAATCGTAATCTGTTTTATCTCTCATAAATGTCAGATGTTTGTTTTCCATTATCTGTGATTTACCCTGTGCCACTGAATGTTGTAAGATATTATCATAATTTTTTTTTTTTTTTTTTTATTTTCAAAAATGCTTTATTGAAACAATAATGACATACAAGGTATTCAGAGATATTGCTTTGAAGCGATATACATTCAGAGTTATAATACTATTTGCATTTTCAAGAGTCTTACAGTTTAACCATACCGGTAACACACAATTCCTGAAATAGTATTTGTTCATTGTTTCTTGCAAAGTCAATTGAAGAAAATAACAAGTTAAATGATATTGAGCTGGCAACAAGTATGAGTCTTTTGTACCCTCAGCAGGGCAGAAGAGAAAACTTTTTTAAACACAGTACAAATTTGTTCTAGAAACACAGAATGCCATCTATCTATAAGCTATATAATTACCTGATGCACCACCCATACCCAACCAATTTACATTTATGTCTCTACCGGCCCTGAATACAGCGATCGGATAAATATGTATATGAAACTTGTAAAGGGTTCCTATGCTCCCACTTGTGATGTGACAACATATGTTAGTCGGCAGAGAAGTGCTGTTTCCATATGAGTGTCATTAGTTTGTGTGTTTCCATAGTGCCTAATTGTAAGTGGTGGTATCTTTCTATCCCAGCATTGCACATTCCCAATATATGTCTATCATTTTCGACCAATTGCTTGTGAGTATTGTTAGTGCACCATTCCACTAGATTCTGTAGAGCTACTGCTATTTTATACATATGTATATTTGGGACTCCCAATCCCCCGTTTTCTTTGGGCATATACATGGTTTGCTTAGCTATTCATGGTCTAATAACTTGCCAGATAAATTGTTCCAGCAGGGATTGAATCTTAGAGAGGTATTGTTGTGGGAGTTGTATTGGGGCGGTTTGTAGTAAATATAAAAGCCTGGGGAGAACATTCGTTTTTATAACATTGACTCTTCCTATCCATGATATGGATTTACTTTTCCAGCTGGAGAGATCTGCTATTAATGTGGTTTCTAATTCTTTATAGTTAGACTGGAATATCACTTTGGGGTAGGGCAATAGGTAGATTCCCAGGTATTAAAGCTTAATTTTTTTGTATTTTAAGTGGGCAGTTTTGTATTAAACGTTGAAACTCTATCTCATCATATGTTAGATTTAGCAATTCCGATTTATTGGTATTTATTAGGAAATGGGAAATTTTCCCATAGCTCTGGAATAGTTTTAGCGTCTCTGGTAAGGATGTCTCTAAATCCGTAAGTGTAAGTAGAACATCGTCGGCATAAAGAGCCAACTTATGTTCTGTGTCTCCTACTTGAACACCTTTGATTAGCGAGTTGTTCCTAATTTTTTGGGCCAGGGCCTCTATGGAGATAGATAGAACTGGGGAAAGTGGGCACCCCTGTCTAGTGCCATTACTAATGTATAGTTTATCTGACAAAGTTCAGTTCACTCTAATTTTAGCCCAGGTACAGGTGTAAAGGGAGAAAACGTAGTGGATAAATTTATCGCCGAATTTCATTTTGTGCAGTACTGCTTTTAAGAATTGCCAATTTACCCTATCAAAAGCTTTCTCGGCGTCCGTGGATATCAGGACCGCCGGAATTTTGTTATGTTTAACATAAGATATAAGCTGTAAAGCTTTTAGGGTGTTGTCTTTCATTTCCCTTCCTGGAATAAAGCCTGTTTGGTCTGTGTTTCTAAGTTGGGGTAGGAATTTATTTATTCTGTAAGCTAAGTTTTTGGCGAAGATCTTAAAGTCCGAATTCAGAAGTGATATTGGCCGAAAATTCTCAGGCCTGTTTGGTTCCCGACCTGGTTTCGGTAAGACGGTTATGTGGGCTTCTAGCATGCTCTCTGAGAATCCATTAGAGTTTAAGAGAGAGTTGAACATTTTTGCCAATGGGGTTAGTAAATGGTGAGGGAATATTTTGTAGTATTTCATGCTGAATCCGTCTGGGCCTGGACACTTGCCACTTGGCATAGATTTTATAGCTTTTTTAATTTCCTCTACTGTTATAGGGAGTTCCAGGCCCCTAGCTTCATCTGCATCTAGAGTAGGGAGATCAAGATCTGACAAAAAATCTTCTATGTTCTGTGGGGTAATCACCTCCGTTAAGTTATATAGGGATGCATAGTACTGTCTAAATGTCTCTGCAATATTTTTGCTGTCATTATGTAGCGTCCCCTGTTTGTTTTTAATGTGGTGTATATGGGTGTTCAGTTGTCGTCTCCTCAGGGCCTTTGCCAGTGAAGTACCTGTCTTGTCCCTTACATCAAAATATTTTTGTTTTAGGTAGGAGGCTTTTCTTTGGTACTCCTTTGTGAGATAGTTTTTCAGAGATTGCCTAACCTTTTGTAATGATGCTAGAGTGTCTTTAGATTGTGGATTCAGCTTGTGTACTTTCTCCCAGTATCCTATCTGTGCTAATGTGGAATTTAGGAATTGTCTGTTTTCCCTTTGTTCCCTAGCCTTTCTTGCAATTAGTTCTCCTCT
Organism: Bombina bombina; assembly: GCF_027579735.1. Taxonomy (NCBI): domain Eukaryota; kingdom Metazoa; phylum Chordata; class Amphibia; order Anura; family Bombinatoridae; genus Bombina; species Bombina bombina. The sequence goes on along the minus strand of NC_069509.1, from coordinate 14,317,663 downwards.
TACTACACACTTATGTGCCTCCCATACAGTACTGTCCGATGTACTTGCCGCCACATTTTCTTTAAAGTAATCAGCCAGTGTCCTGTCTAGGGCTTGTCTATGTAGGGGTTTCCTAGCATGTGCTCATCTAGCCTCCAAGTATATGTTTTCGGTGGAATATCTGGCCAATCTACTGAACATTGTACCGGGGCGTGGTCTGCCCAGGTGGTGGGTAGGATCTTAGAGTCTGTGATCATAGAAAGCCCTATTTGGTCCGAAATTATGTAGTCTATCCTGGTAAATGTATTGTGTGGATTTGAATAAAATGTGTAATCTCTGGTGTGTGTATTCATTGATCTCCATACATCATGTATCTTTAGTTGGTGTATATAACTCTTGACAGTTTTAATTACCCGTTTGGGTGTGCTAGTGGAGCCAGTAGATGTATCTACCTGCGGATCCATCGGGAAGTTAAAATCCCCGCCTATGAACAGAATCCCCTTAGCATGTACCAGCAGTGGATGAAACACTGTTTTAAATATATGATGTTGATCTTTGTTTGGTAGGTAGACATTCGCAATAGTGATTGGCCTATTAAATAAAAGACCTACTAAAATTATGTATCTTCCATTTTTATCTTTCTCTATATATGTGGGTTGAAATTGAATTGTATTCTTGAACAATATGCCCACTCCCCCTTTCTTTGTTGTGCCCGAGGCCAGTTACGTGTTTCTGTACTTGTGTGATAGTATTTTTGGCTCCTTGCCTCTCTTAAAGTGCATCTCCTGTATCAGCAGTATGTCTCCTGTATTCTTATATAGATCTCTAAATACCATAGATCTCTTTTCGGGGCTGTTCAGGCCATTTACATTCACCGATGTGAGTGTGATATAGTGCATGTTTGATACTTTTACAAATTAAAAAGTTTCTAGCTGTGGCTGGGTTATATGTGGGACGTGCCCTCTGTTAATGTGCTGTATTCTGGAGGTGCCCAGGTGGGTCAATATAACTTACTTGCTCCTATGTCTTGGTGTAAGCTCTGTGTGCGGTACTGTGCCTCTTCTACCAGTATACTCTGCAAAACAACTTACAACACACAATTTCCTTTTGTAATAAGCAAAAACAATAGTGTCTCACACTTTTACTGTAAATAACTATTCAACAATATGTAAAACAAATATTAAAAGAACAAATACAGTGCTAAGGGTAGTATCCCCACCCCCAAGCAATTAACAAAACATTTTTAGAATGAAGATAAACATACGACCTTAAGCTACAATAGCTGCTTCAAATAGATAGTCCCGTAAAGAGTAAATTCAGTGTCCTGATTCATCTGTACTAGTTATTTGCGCCTTTACTGGAGAATGGTGCAATGTGCTCATCCTTTGTGGTGCTGTGGCATTGGGCCCATCCAGGTGTGTTTTTTCTCCTGTGTGATGGCCATCTTCCTCTGGATGTTTGATGTTTAGTTGTAAAGTCTTATTAAAGTGTGGTAAATCTTCCAGGGATTTGTAAACCACTGTATTGTTATCCTTTGTAGCAATGATACAAACAGGAAAGCCCCAGCAATAAGGGATTTTCTGTTCTCTTAGAGTGGATGTAATAAAGTGGAGTTCCCTTCTTTTTTGCAATGTTGTCGGACATAGATCCGCAAAGATTTGTATGTGGTTCCCTGCATGGGTGAATTTTTGTTTCTGCCTGGCATGACGCAGGATCTCTTCTCTGTCCTTGTGGTTAAGTAATTTTAAGATTATGTCCCTTGGCGGAGCTTTAGGAGGAGGTTTTGCACGCAAAGCCCTATGCGCCCTCTCTATGCAGATATCCGGGGAGTCACATGTGCCTTTAAGGGTTCTGAACATATCTTGCAGACAACCTTCTATTGCGTTCTGATGTACTGTTTCAGGGACACCCCTTATACGTAGGTTGTTGCGCATACTTCTATTATCAAGGTCTTCAACTCTTTCTAGTAGGTGGTGAATAGTTTCCTCCTGCTCGTAGGCTAGTCTTGGGATATGTTGGATGTCCCTTTCAGTAGTATTATGGTTTTCCTCCAGCACAGAGACCCTGTTAGATACCTTAGATAAGTCCTTTTTAAGTTCGCCATACCATCCTTTGACTTCTCCCACAATTTCTTTTATGTCTTCTTTTGTGCATAAAGTTTTGAGATCTTCCTTAGTTAGTGGGTTGTTGTTTCCTGATTCTAGTGTCAGTTTTGTGACAATACTGTTTCCTGTGTTAATGGCGTCTCCATTTCTGTGTTAGAAGCTACTGTTTCTTGGGCTTTTAGACATTGATGTATTGATTTGGATTTGTTATTTTTATCTGGCTTGTTCAATTTGCGGCCGGGCATGACCACTGGCAGTGAGGTATATATGGGTGGTAAGCTGCGGCAGGCAAATTACAGTCATAAACACATAAATAAAGTTGTAGTTAGGAGCCTGTGTGCAGGATGTATGTAGCTATTTGAGTAGGAGAAGCTATTTTATGCTTTTATGATACTGTTACAATTGAACCCCTATATATTGTGGAGGAGTTGTTATGAGCATTTGCACAGATGTGTGCTATGTATATAAGAGGTGTTTCACAGCATATAGTGATCTCTATTTATATCCTTGTTGGATTATTCCTTGTAGGTGATTTATAAGTAGTCTCCTCTCAGAAGTGTCAGAGGGTATAAGTATCTATTTGCGCCTATGAGGTCTCAGTCTGTAGTTTTAACTGGAAACGTTTATGTCTGGGGAGTGCAGTTTATCTATATACACTTCTATGACTTTCACAGCCCACTCACTTTTCCAATCCTGCTCCACCACTGCTATAACACACAGCACACCGTATGATAAACCGCCCAGCCTAAGGCCTCAACCTGTTTATGCACTTCTCCAGTGGGTCCCTAGTCCTGTTAGGCCTGCTGGTTATGGCTGCGCCATGTGTCAATCAGGGGGGGCGTTGTGAACTCCTAATGCGGCTATCACAATTACTGCCCAGTCTTCTCACTTGTTCCTCCACCACCAGGTCAATAACTAAGAGGTCGCCTCTTACCCCCTGTTGTGCCTATGGACCACCAGTCCTCCATTTATCCCTCTGCAGCAGTGAGTATGGCGGAGCGCCATGTGGGTGCCGTGATCTGTGATTTCTGTTGTGTGGGCTATAGTCCGGCTGTTGTTTTTTCCTGCCGCTGCCCTCTCCGTGTGTACTAGGGTTTATTAGATGTCCTCGGGGCTCTTTCCGTGTACGCCAAGTAGCTTTTTTTATGTTGCTTGGGAAGTGGGGCCTAGGAGCTAGTGTGTTAAGTGGCCATCTCCCTGTGTGGCCAAACTCCGCCCCCAGATGTTATCATATTTAACAAAATTAGACTCTAAACTCCTCTTATTTAATTCAACTTGCAATTCACCAATTTCCCTCCTAATTTTGCTCAAATCCTGTGACCTATACTTAACCAACCTAAGCATCAACTGAGAAGAACATTCAGACAAGATATCATTCCATGTATTGATAAAGTCCTTATCATTTATATCTACTTCAAAAGTTGGGAACTTGTATATCCTTAGTCCCCTTGGTATCATTTTAGCTTTCATGTAACTTTCGAATGTCCATACATCCCATTGTGCTTTAAGTTCTTTTAGTAATAGAACCTCCATTTGATCAAAAAGTGTTCCCAAAGTAAGGGCACCTTTAACTTCAGAAAATATAAGGTCACAGTCAGCAGTATCATTGTAGCGTGCCGTATCAGGTCTTAATGCAAAAAACTGTGGTGATATATGCTGTGTTCCTTCCATGTTGTACTGATTGCTAAGTAGGCAAAACCCCTGATACCACCAGTAGTATCTGTATAGACAATGAAAAGTACAAAGAAGAGGGTATAAAGCCTAAAAGAACTATCTAAAAATCAATGTAGGTCAAATATCAAATTGAGAAATCAATAATAATAAGCGTCACTATGGAGGAGGATATAATGTGCACACTTCCAAAAAAGATATTAATTCATTTGCCAATGTTCATATCAATCTTCAAAACACTTTTCATGTAAATCACACAGTAAACAATAGGTAACAGTCTCACCTCATACTCTTCACAAAAACCCCAACATTACCATCATGGCAAGCGGCTACTTCAGGTAGGACCCACTGGCTTAAGGGACACTCCCAACGCTGCCTCAGCTTGGCCACTTAGCAGGTCACTCAACACTCGATCAGGCCGCATGCCAACTCGCTGCTTGCGAGGAAGGGGGAAGGAGGTGACGTCACTGGTGACGGATCCAGGTTCCGGTTTCAATACGGGCAAATCCGAACGGAGGTATGTCACTATTCCGATAACAGGGTATTCCAAAAAAGCAACAGCAGCTGTTAGATCCTCAAGCGCTTATGTGAACCAGTACAACAAGGTAACGATACGTCCTAGCTGGTGATAAAGTAGTAAAGCAAGAGGTGTGGACAGTTTGTTTAAAATAGTAAAGATTTCATTCCAAAATTCGTTAAAAAACCGGAACAAGCAATAATAGACAGAGTAGGTGTAACACCTAAGCTGGCTTACGCATTTCAGCATTAGCCGTAGTCATAGCCATAGGTGTTGGGTCTCCTCCCCTGTCTTATATAGCACATAATAAAATTTGATTGGTTAATAGTTAATCATCTAATAACAATAATACGCCTACCCTGCTCATTGAGACCTTCACAGTCTACACGGCACATACTAGAGCATAATACTGGTGTAATGAACAATTATGTTTTCAGAGTCATATGATGAAAAATAGAAAAAAAATTTACCTAATACCTGGAAGAGTTAATAAGGAATATTTGCAAGTTTTGATTAGGTACATGAGTCTTCCCATTATTAGGTTCGCCTCCATGTTTAGCATATATTTTCATATTAGCGACAAAAGAAGGTTTTCCTTTGTGGGTTTGTGTTTTGGCCATGTACTGTTGAGTTAGTCAGAGTGAAGAATGAATAGAACTCATACGGTTTAAAATTACTGTTGATTCACATGCATTTGCATTTGCTTTTGTGTTTTTCCTTTTTTATTCTTGTAATATTTTCCTTTCTTTATTTGTATTTGTTACTATTTATCTATGTTTCATGAACTATGGTGTGGTATATTTTGAGCTTTCTATGTATTCATTAATAGGCTTTACTGTATCCTTTAAATGTATTAAATATGTACAGATGTTGGTGAAATAGCCATATTGCTTTAAAGGATTTGGGTGATTTGATACATTTAAGCTCAATTAATCAAAGCTCCTATTTTGATATTTGTATGTTTATTTTCTAATTTTCATCATATGACTCTGAAAACATAATTGTTCATTACACCAGTATTATGCTCTAGTATGTGCCGTGTAGACTGTGAAGGTCTCAATGAGCAGGGAAGGCGTATTATTGTTATTAGATGATTAACTATTAACCAATCAAATTTTATTATGTGCTATATAAGACAGGGGAGGAGACCCAACACCTATGGCTATGACTACGGCTAACGCCGAAACGCGTAAGCCAGCTTAGGTGTTACACATACTCTGCCTATTATTGCTTGTTCCTGTTTTTTTTTAACGAATTTTGGAATAAAATCTTTACTATTTTAAATGAACTGTCCGCACCTCTTGCTTCACTACTTTATTACCAGCTAGGACGGATCGTTACCTTGTTGTATTGGTTCACATAAGCGCTTGAGGATCTAACAGCTGCTGTCTTTTTGGAATACCCTGTTATCGGAATAGTGATACACCTCCATTCTGATTTGCCCGTATTGAAACTGGAACCTGGATCCGTCACCAGTGACGTCACCTCCTTCCCCCTTCCTCGCAAGCAGCGAGTTGGCATGCGGCCTGATCGAGTGGTGAGTGACCTGCTAAGCGGCCACGCTGAGGCAGCTTTGGGAGTGTCCCTTAAGCCGGCGGGACCCACCTGAAGTAGTCGCTTGCCATGATGGTAATGTTGGGATTTTTGTGAAGAGTATGAGGTGAGACTATTACCTATTGTTTACTGTGTGATTTACATGAAAAGTCTTTTGAATATTGATATGAACATTAGCAAATGAATTAATATATTTTTTGGAAGTGTGCACATTATATCCTCCTCCATAGTGACGCTTATTATTATTGATTTCTCAATTTGATATTTGACCTACATTGATTTTTAGATAGGTCTTTTAGGCTTTATCCCCACTTCTTTGTACTTTTCATTGTTTATCCCAAGATGTATACAGACTTTACTCCACGCTAGAACTACATTGTAAATCACATATTTATTTATTTTTTAAATTCTTTTTTTTTATTAAGAATCCTTGAACAACACATAAAGTCATGCATCAAAGTGAAATACTTAACAATATTGTATCTGAAATTAACATACTGTCCTGCATAACAGAGGTTCTCAGTTTTACATTTTACAATACATTTAAGCAGTAGAAATCAATGGTCAACACTAGACAAAAAGCGTCATGACATAAGTAGGTTCTTACAATGGGAGATATTGTTAAGTCTGGGGTATGTTGTAAAAAGGGAAGTAGTAATTAACGCTAGTGTATGTATGGATAGTTGAATAGCTATAAAAGAAAAAGGGGCTTAGAAATGAAAATCGTTAACCCATCTTGCAGAGCTAAGTAGAAGAGATATGGTCAAGATTATGGTATACCGCAAGATATACATATAAGGAAAGTAGTTAGGGTGCCGTATAGGCAAGATAAACCGTTAACCCTCCCAAATTAGGAGGTATATTATTATGGAGGGGAGGAGGTGGTAAATGAAATAAAATTAAACAAGGTATATCAGAGAGTCGTACATTTCTAAGGGGTGCAAGATAAGCTACTGCGTCCTGATGTAAAGTAACTAAGCTACAATCAAACAGTTTTGTAAGCGTGATATATAGCATATACTAAAAAAAAAATGTGTCTCCATATAAAGACAAAGTAAACTGTTGCATTGTGACTCAGAATAAGCAAGCTTCAACGTTACTAAGAGGCATATCCATAAAGAGAGTCTTGCGAGTAAATGAGTTACTAGTGGATAAATACAATTTAGCTAATTACATGTAGGGCTGATATTATATCTGGTATAGGCCACAAATAATAGCAACAGTGCAGGTCCAGCCTGCACAAGAGGCATGTCAGATACTTTAAAGAAATGTTATGTGTTATAGTATAGCGATGGCCACAACACCAGTTTATGCATTTGAAGTCTAACACATGTATGCTGCCTGTTTCTTACCCATATTTCCAAGACATTTACTATAACCCATCAAACCTCAGTAGTGAACAGTTATCTGGAGCTATTAATAAAAGGTATAAAGCCATAGCAAATATTGAATATTAGTATGCTCCAGCTGAATATAAAGTCTCCAATCTGAATATAATCTGCAAACTTTATCTATAGATAAAAGAGTGGAAAGGCTCAGACATCTCGGCCGCAGACATCCAAGCCCCTAGGCTCATTCACAATTTAGAACAATATATGGGCACACAGCCAGGGACACCAGGTCAAGCATCAGTTTAGTTGTCTTTGGCTATTATCTATGTAAATAAAACGAATAAATAACTAAGTGTAACAGACCAGCTCATAAATCATATATTTCAAGGTGTAATCTTTAATATATTTGAGCTGATTGGAGTGTAAGAAAGCTTTGAGAGAGTATGGAGCTATTATAGCTTCTTCTATCTTATAATTTGTTATAAAATCAGCTTCTGTAAGCCAGTCCAAACTAATTTTTGACATACATGCCAGATTGTAGTTTTTAATGTTAAGGTAGGCGAAGCCACCCATATCTTTGGGATGTGTCAATCTTATTAATGAAATACATGGTTTTAATGAATCCCAAAGAAAGCGAGAACAGTTAGAGTTACATTTTTGGATATCTTTCTTACATAAGAATAGGGGGATATTTTGTAGCAATAATAGAATTTTCGGGATTAACCGCATTTTTATTAGGGCTATTTTTGCCGACAAAGTCAGAGGCAGTTTACTCCATCGATTTAAATCAGAGAAACATTTTTGCCACATAGGAGTATAATTATAGTCATACTATTCTTCCGGGTTTTGGAAATTATAATTCCCAAATATTTAATGCTTCTTTCTGACAATTTAAAGGGGTTATCCAAAAAAATATTTTTATTTTCAGTCACCCATAGAATCTCTGATTTAGAGAGGTTGATCCTATAACCAGCAAACTTACTAAACTCAGCAATAATATTCAGGAGTACTGGTATATTCTTTTTTTTTTTATTCTTTTTTTTTTTTATTTGAGGTTAACAGTACAGTCACAGAATATAGACGTTACTTCCACATCAGCATAGTAATACATTACAAAGCATTTCCATCCGCACCAATTGTTATATAATTATACTTAAACGTACATATCTTCTGTTACTACACAGACTATTACGTATATTTGTACAGAAAAAAGAAAAAAAACGCAACATTTTCCAAATACTATTGCAATCAAATAACAAAGAAAAAAGTTCTTTATATGTTTAAACTAAGATTACTAGCAAACTTTAGATTATTATTTCAAAAGAAAGAAAAAAAAAACACAATAGCATATTCTAAAAATGTTCCTATAGGGGGGGTTGAAGCGCGGCAGGCAGGGGAGAAAAAAAAAATAAAAAATTTAATAACATTGTTTAGTCTATCTTAGTAGCGGTGGGATCCAAAAAGGATTCAAATATAATTATATGTTGTTTCTGTATCCCCTAATAAATTCCAACCATTTACATTCAAATTTGTGTTGTTGGTTTATTTCCTGATTGGCACTGTCAAGTTGTGAGTATTGGTATATTCTTTTTGGAGTTCCAAATATAAAATAAAATAATATCATCATCCGCATACAATGAAAGAGTAGTATTGTGTTGACTGAAACCGGCGGATCGTATGTTACGTCGCAGATTACAACTTTTGCCGGTCTGTAGGCTTTGATAAATAAGGCTAATCAGGCTCGCCACAATTACGCTTCGGAATTTCAGCGTATTTGGGGTTGACAGCTTGATAAATAGGCCTCTTAGTGTTTGTTATTTTTTGTAACAGAATTTTCTGTTTTGTATATAGATACTTTGTAATTTTTAGAGTAGTGTTAGGATAATTTTAATGTGTAGTTTAGTTTAATTTAATTGGAAGTAAGTTTAATTTTAGTTTAATTATTATATTAGTTTAATTGGTAGTTTAATCTTATTTTTTTTAATTTGACAGGTAAGTTTTAATTTAAATTAAGATAGGGAAATTGTAATTTTAATATAAAGTTAGGGGTTTGTTAGGTTTAGGGGTAAATAGTTTAATTTTGTTTCTTTTGATGTGGGGGGCTTTCAGTTTAGGGGTTAATAGTTTAGTTTAGTATATTTTGTTGTGGGGGGCTTGCGGTTTAGGGGTTAATAGGTTTAGTATAGTGGCAGCGGTGTAGGGCTTAATAACTTTAGTATAGTGGGGCGATGTGGGCAGACGGCAGGTTAGGGGTTAATAATATTTAAATAGTGTTTGCTATGTGAAAGGGCGGTGGTTTAGGGGTTAATAACTTTAGTATAGTGGTGAGGATGTCAGGGAGCATCGGAATAGGGGTTAATATTTTTTTAAAGTTGCAGCGATATTGGGAGCGGCAGATTAGGGGTTAATACATTTAATATAGTGTTTGTGATGCGGGAGGGCCTCAGTTTAGGAGTTCATAGGTAGTTTATTGGTGTTAGTTTACTTTTTAATACTTTAGTTATGAGTTTTATACAGCTTTGTAGCGTAAAACTCATAACTACTGACTTTAGATGGCGTTACAGATCTTGTTGTTTAAGGCTGTAACGCTCGCTTTTTAGCCGGAATGCAAAACTCGCAATATTGGCGCTATTGGAATCACATTAAAAAACGTCATTTTTATGAGTGCGGTACTGATGTTGCATAAAAGGCTAAAAGGCTTGTGGTACAGTTATACCGCCAAGACTCGTAATGGCTGCGTTAGGGAAAATTATGCATTATGGGCCACAACGCTGCTATTTGACTCATAACGCACAACTCGTAATCTAGGTGAATATTAAGTATAAAATGTCTGCCTTGAGGGAAAAATATATATGCTTAAAGATCACAACTCACTTCAATTGAACACCACTAAAGAGGGGAGATAGAATATAACAATATAAAAGAGTTAGTGGTGTTAAGTTGCCGTATTCCACAAGGTTTCAAGGAAAGTCATTCACAAACATAATTCCTAATGTCCTATGATTTATGCTGACATCATTGGAGTACATGCGTCACTAACGTTAAAGTCTCACCTGGTATTTTTAGAATTACGTTTGTGAATGACTTTCCTTGAAACCTAGTGGAATACGCAACTTAACACCACTAACTCTTTTATATTGTTATACAATAATTCTTCATGTGTGCTAACTCAACATGAGTTATCTTAGGGTGCATTATTTATTTATTTATTGAATATAAAATATTGAAAAATATAAATAATGTAAATAATTATTATGGATGTACTAAAATATTATAAAAATTCTATAAAAAATATAGGGAAATAAATAATATATGCTGGAATAATAAAAATGACAATAGGGAAGGGCAATTCAATTGGTAGAACAAATATTCCTGTGGACGCTGATAAAAAGGAAAATCCATTAAAATGTTGTAATTGAATGTTATTTATGGTTTCTGAATGTTGCTTTTGTTTTTGAATATTTATAATTAGACTGAATATCCATATTTAAAATTTTGAATGCAACATTCGATTTTACAAATACTATTCAGAAGTTCAATATTTCATGTGGTAGGGAATTTAGTAAATTGATACATAATAGATACAAATAGATTAATTCAAATAATTTTATTTAGAATGTTGCATAATTCAAATATTACATTTAAAGAGAGCATTAGATTATTACAAATATATTGATTCAATTTTTTTTAATTCAAATATTGCATAATTAGTAATTAAATTATTACAAAAATTCTAATTTAATATTACATTTAAAGATATCTTTAGAAATACTATAAAACAAATTTTTGAATGTTTCACAAATATGTGAAATTCAAAATGAACAAATAAATGTGTTAAAATTAGTTTAATTTTTTGAATGTTACAAAACATTCACTCCTCCCTAAGTGACATGTGACAGAGTGAGAAAGGATGGGTCTTTCAGTATGTGCTTATATTGGTTAGTTTTCCTATCAGCTAATAAATTAAGTCCTGCTGATAGCTAACCCATTCTCAAATCAACCCATAGAGTTTTATAAACAGCTCTAGGACCCACAATAAATTGCCTTTTTGGATTGCCAGTCTCGCAATCCATGCTACAAAATGTTGTTAAAAAGTGGGCGGACCCTCTCTGTCCCAATGAGTAGCAATTAGCCTTCCATAGGAGTCAATAGGGATCACTGTCTGAATAAAAATCAGCGAACAAGCATCTCGGCACTGGGGATGGTGAATGTATTTATAGTGCATCTTCACAACAGAGAATGCGTCTTCAGTAAAAGTAAAAGTGGCATCTGTGTAGTAACAGTTCCAATAATAAAGATGTAAACAAATTTTCACTGTGCAGTCAAAGGATTTCTTGAAGTTATAATCTCACCACTGAAAGGCAGGCAAGACTGGTATAGATGAAAAGGTGCCTACAAGATGGATGATAGTCCTTTTAAACTTAGAAACTCCCAATGATGTTTCCCCATAAAAATATAGGTCACTCACATGGAACACCTATGAAACTCCAATGGACACCTATATATTTATCATGTTTCCGATCACTATTATTAATAAAGGACAAAAAAAAATAAACAAAACAACGTATTAATAAATCTGTAGGAGCTGTGAGTTGTAGCTATATTTATTCATTGAGGATTTATTTATATATATATATATATATATATATATATATATATATATACCATACTGTAAATGTGTTTTTAGCTTTTGTAGGTGTTCTAGGGCTTAGGTTATTAGTATCCTAGAAGACAGTAGCCATGGGATTTTTCATTTGACCAAAGTTTTTTAGTTTTGAATGTAAAACATCTTTTAATATGTTTGATATTGTATTTGAATAGCCGCTATAAATTCACACTGTACTGAACCTGTTTTATTTCTAATATTTAAAAAAGAGAAAAAATAAAAATAAAAGCAGGGCTTACACAAGCTTGGATATAGTTACAGTTGTTTTGAATGAAAATAATAGTAATCTGCAAAATAGTATTAATAAACAGAAACTTATTATTTAATATGTGGACTTAATAATAAAACATAATCCTAAAAACTTAATGTTAAAACATCTTTATTTTATAGCAGGTATAAGGATGTCTCACTTATAATTAAACACAGTCCTAAAAAATAGATCCAAACCAGTATATGAATATCCTTTGCAAAGAGTCAATTAGATTCCATGTTATTAAAAAGGATGCACAAGAATCAGATAATAATTTAATGACTGAAGGTTCAGTTATTAATAGTGTTAATATAAATATTGGTAATGGTACTAAGATTTAGGCACCAAATCACTCAGCCTACCTCTAAAATTGGAAGTCACTCAGCCCACTTCTGGGATGGGCCCAAACTCAGCTTCTCTAGACGTCTGTCTTACCACAGTTCTTTCGACTACAGCAAGTACTTGGAATTGCTGGTCACATGGTCTCTTGCATTTTCTCCAAACTTTGGTCGCTGAGACTCTTCATTAGGTATCTATTACCTCACAGATCCTTTTCTTCAAAGCAACAGCCTCACTATAGTTTTCTAGCTACAGAGTCTCCTGCCAGCTACGTGGTCTCCGGGGGTTCCTCTGGACTGCAGATCAAGTGATTAAGTTCAGCGATGTCAATGAATGGGGATTTCCTCACCAGAATTAACCCCTCAACCACCAAGGATGTTCCAGGCACGTCCTACAAAAACCAGTCATTAACGGTTTTAAGCGCTGCAAGCCATCGTGATCGCTTCCAGTGGCTTTCAGGGTATTGCAGCGATGCCTCGACATTGAGGCATTGTGCAATACCCTTTTTTAAGCAACCAATACAGAGAGAGACACACTGTGGCCCTTTCTGCATCGGCCAGTGATGGTGTTGATTGTTGGTGGCGTGGGAGGGATAGGAAGGAAGTGGGTGGGCGGCCGATCACTGGAGGGGGTGGGAGGAGGAACGCGAGTGCTCGTGAGAGGTCTGGGAGTGCATGTGTGGGTGAGGGAGCATGCACAAGGGGGGCGAGAGCATGTGGGACTGCTACACTACAGAAAAAGTATAGTGATTTGGAAGGAGCCAGAGGAGGAATATGTTTTGGAAAAGGGATCTGGGAGGGGTAGAGGGTAGGGTATTGATGAACAGCTATACTTAAAAATGGTGGGGGGTATTTTTATTTATAAAAAAAGCAAAAATTTTAGCAAACTGGGTACTGGCAGGCAGCTTTGCAAGAAGCAGTACAAGACAGCACAGAGACCAATAGAATAATATATCATTATTTATAGGTGTAGATAATTTTCCACACCTGGATTTGAATTCATTATAGTGGGTTCCCTATAACCTTTCCAGTAGTGCCATTGGTTGCTTTGTATTTCACTGGCAGATAGCTGCCAGTACCCAAGATGGTGGCAATTAGGTAGAGGGGGGAGGGTTAGAGAGCTGGGGGGATCAGGGAGGTTGGGGGTAAGGGGGAATCCTATGCTGCAGTAAATATATTTAAAAAAATATTAAAAAACTACTTTTATTTGTATACTGGCAGACTTTCTTCCAGAACTTAAGATGGGGTGACCTTTAAGGGGTGGGGGAGAGAAGAGAGCTGTTTGAGAGGGGTCAGGGAGGGATCAGGGGGTGGGATGTGTCAGGTGGGAGGCTGATCTTTACACTAAAGCTAAAATTAACATTACAAGCTACCTAATTAACCCCTTTACTGCTGGGCATAATTCAAGTGTGGTGTGCAGCTGCATTTAGCGGCCTTCTAATTACAAAAAAGCAATGCCAAAGTCATATATGTCTGCTATTTCTGAACAAAGGGGATCCCAGAAAAGCATTTACAACTATTTGTGCCATAATTGCACAAGCTGTTTGTAAATAATTTCAGTGAGAAACCTAAAGTTAGTGAAAAAGTTAACTTTATTTTTTATTAGATTGCATTTGGCGGTGAAATGGTGGCATGATCTATACCAATATGGGCCTAGATCAATGCTTTAAATTGTCTAATATATATATATATATATATATATATATATATATATGTATATATATATATATATATATATATATATATACATGTGAAGGGTTATTCATAGTTTCCTGACAGATATCAGTGTTAAATGTAACTATCGTTAATTTTGAAAAAAAAAATGGTTTGGAAATAGCAAAGTGCTACTTGTACTTATTGCCCTATAACTTGCAAAAAAAGCAAAGAACATGTAAACATTGGGTATTTCTAAACTCAGGACAAAATGTAGAAACTATTTAGCATAGGTGTTTTTTTTAGTGGTTGTAGATGTGTTACAGATTTTGGGGTCAAAGTTAGAAAGTGTGTTTTTTTCAATTTTTTCATCATATTTTATATATTTTTTTATAGTAAATGATATGATTTGATGAAAATAATTGTATATTCAGAAAGTCCATTTAATGGCGAGAAAAACGGTATATAATATGTGTGGGTAAAGTAAATGAGTAAGAGGAAAATTACAGCTAAACACAAACACTGCAAAAATGTAAAATCAGCCCTGGTTCTTAATGGCAAGAAAATTTAAAAATTGTCCGGTCAATAAGGGGTTGAAAAAGCATTGAATACAGTTTATTTGCTCTTATCACCAGCGGCTGTTAGGATTTCTGCAGTTCAGTGAAACTAATAGAGCAATTCTACTCTATTATATAGTTTCAATATTTAGTTCAGTTGGGAACTTCTATATGCCCCTTAACCACTTGGCTCAGAAGGTCAGTGTTAAGTATTGTAGAATGACGCAGGGTTAAACAGTGTCCTGTCGTGTCCTGTCATTGATGCTTTTTGCCCACAAAGCTTTATCAAGACATAAACTCAGTACCCCTTTGTGTCTTATTTAAACCATTTGCTGTCATTTAATTGGATGTAACATCCTCATTTTCATTGGTCACATTCAAGTCATTGTTTTTTTAAGCTGGTTATTTCTAATATTTCAGATACTCTGTAACAAATATGTAAATAATGTAGAATACGTTATTTACAGCACAGACGCAATATTAGAAGTAAAACAACAAGTCCCACTGCAGGCAAAATCACCCTCCTCAACATAAGTAACCCAAGTAATATTGTCCATCTTTAAATCCACCTAAGATTTAAGACTGCCTAAGTTGAAATATAAAATAAAAAAAGTTTACATATTATTATTTTTTTAGATAAATTAAAATTATATTATCTACATAAATATGTTTTATCTATGTATATTAGAATTTATGTAATATATAAACTTGTAAGAGCATCCTGAATGGTCAATACTTTTAATCAATCAGCATTGTGAATTGGTGAACTTTCAAAGTTAGTGTTTAGTGTTAACCTCCATGGGGTGGGTTGAGGGTAAAACCACAAGCAGTTGGGACTGGAGTTGAAGGATGAAAGACGAGGGCATAGCCACAATTAAAGAAAAATGTGAGAAAATGCTATTTTTTATTGGGGGTTGGAAGTTTTTTTTAACTCTTGCACTACATTTTTTCCAGTAGAGCTGTTATTGTTCTTTAACACTAATAGAATATCATCTTATTTTGCATTTATTCAAATCTTTAGACTGGGAATTAACGCTGATAAGGAGCTGCTGACAGTGACAGCTCTTTCAGACGTATGAGTCTCTCCGCTAGTAAATCAAGAGCAGTGAGAATTCCTTACAGATTTACAAAAACATCCTCATGCCATGGAAGAAAATGGTCTTGGAGTCTCTGAAATCTATATCTTTGTGTTTTTTATTATTATTATAGGTGAAATCATTGCTGGGATAGTCACTAGCAGCTTTATAGTGTGCGTGTATTTATTGCAGTGCTATAAAGGCGTAACGTTGAGCTCCTGTGATCAGATCATTCTTGCACTCAGCATTTCTAATGTGTTGTACCCTTTTTTGAGCACATTTATGATTTTTGCAGCAGTATTGAATCTACCAATTCAGTCAACTGAACTGAGTCAACTTTCATATGGATCTAGTGTTTTCACGATCATGTCCAGCTCATGGCTCTCAGCTTTGCTCTGCTTATTCTACTGTGTAAAGATTGTTCATTTCAAAGCTGGCTCCATTCTCAGATTAAAAATGAAGATTGATGTTTTAGTGCCTTGGCTAATATTGTCAGCAGAACTGGTTTCCCTCTTCTTCACCATCCCTGGAATCTTGAGTTTTTCCAATAAACTGGAAGCAAATAAAACATCTCTCCTCGCTCCCAACAACTTAATAAATCAAACTGATAACACATTCAGCTATACTGCTATATTAGTTTCTCTGGCTCCAAACATTTTCTTTCCTTTCCTCATTACAATATGCACCACCGTTTGCATCATTTGGACTCTCAGAAAGCACACAGGCAACATGAGGAAGAACATGCAAGAAGGTGACAGTCTGAAGGTTCATAGAACTGCAGTAAGAACAATGCTGTCCCTTCTCTTCATCTTTCTCAACTTCTATATTGCTGAAATTATTATGACAAGTTTCATTCAATCACCACTGAGTATTGAGTACCTTGGGATAGATATACTGCTGCTGGCCTCTCCTTCCCTGCAATCTCTCGTTCTCATTTTGGGAACCAACAAACTGATGCAGAGTTGTAGAAAGTTATTTCAGTTTATTTTGTGTAAGACACAAAACCATTAAAGACCGGACACCAGCCCATCAGCTTGTGCTTGATCAGTTCAATCACTCCAGCATGTATATTGTAACCCCTTCATATGGACTTATAATATCACAGAGGGGTTCTGTCATCATAAACACATAGAACACGACTGAGTTGTATGAATGTAGCCCTGACCTTACATAATAAGACCATAAAGTAAACTCACCCATTTGGTAACTTTCATTTTACAAGGGAATCTACAATTTTAGGCTTAGTTTCCATTGAGATGGTAAAGTTTGGAAATGGGTGGTAACATAAAAATTCTTCATATACTTTAATGAAGATAAATGTTTTTACCACCAGTTCACATACTTTACCACCTCAATGGAAATGAGCCCTTAGAGTTTTTATGATGTGTATCTAGCATCTATTCCTGTTGTAATCTGTGTAAACTGGTGGTAACAAGTATTTCCATTACAGTCTATCAAGACATTTTATATTACCACCAGTTTACACAGTTTACAACAGCAAAACTTTAATGGTGAAGTTCTATTGATTAGATCAGTTTGTTATGTACTCAATAGTGAAAATGTTATGGTCTTCAATTTTAGGTTTTTATTTTTAAAATATTGTTTGGTTTCTTACAATGGTGTACAAGTGACAGCTAATTGTGTGTGACTATAGGGTAATGTATTTGCTGTTTTAAGACCACATCAACTTTATCCCAAATTTTTAAAATTACACGCAATAAAAGTTCACTGTTGATGATAATCGCCTAATATGTCTGAATGCAAGTTTATTTTTACTTAATCAATAACATTAGTAAATGACCTGTGCAATTTATAACTTTATATCACTTTTAGAATTTTTTAATTAATATGATTAACCTAACCTAAGTTACAATTAAACCTAACACTACACTATCAATAAATTAATTAAATAAAATACCTACAATTATCTACAATTAAACCTAACACTACACTATCAATAAATAAATTAAATAAAATACCTACAAATAAATACAATTAAATAAACTAACTAAAGTACAAAAAATAAAAAAGCTAAGTTACAAAAAATAAAAAAAATTAATTACAAACATAATAAAAATATTACAACAATTTTAAGCTAATTACACCTACTCTAAGCCCCCTAATAAAATAACAAAGCCCCCCAAAATAAAAAAATGCCCTACCCTATTCTAAAATTAAAATAGAAAAGCTCTTTTACCTTACCAGCCCTTAAAAGGGCCTTTTGCGGGGCATACCCCAAAGAATTCAGCTCTTTTGCCTGTAAAAAAAAAACATACAATAGCCCCCCCCAACATTAAAACCCACCACCCACATACCCCTAATCTAACCCAAACCCCCCTTAAATAAACCTAACACTAAGCCCCTGAAGATCTTCCTAACTTGTCTTCACCATGCCAGGTATCACCGATCGCTCCAGGATCCGAAATCTTCATCCAAGCCCAAGCGGAGGCTGGAGATCCATCATCCGGCTGAAGTCTTCTATCAAGCAATGGCTGAAGAGGTCCAGAAGAGGCTCCAAAGTCTTCCTCCTATCCGGGCAGAAGAGTAGATCCGGACCGGCAACCATCTTCTTCCAAGCGGTCACAAGCGGCTCCATGTTGAAGACCTCCGGAGCGGATCCATCCTCTTCTTGCGACGTCCTAAGTCCGAATGAAGGTTCCTTTAAATGACGTCATCCAAGATGGCGTCCCTCAAATTCTGATTGGCTGATAGGATTCTATCAGCCAATCGAAATTTAGGTAGGGAAAATCTGATTGGCTGATTGAATCAGCCAATCAGATTGAGCTTGCATCCTATTGGCTGTTCCGATCGGCCAATAGAATGCGAGCTCAATCTGATTGGCTGATTGGATCAGCCAATCGGATTGAACTTGAATCTGATTGGCTGATTCCATCAGCCAATCAGATTTTTCCTACCTTAATTCCGATTGGCTGATAGAATCCTATAAGCCAATCGGAATTCGAGGGACGCCATCTTGGATGACGTCATTTAAAGGAACCTTAATTCGGACTTAGGACGTCGCAAGAAGAGGATGGATCCGTGCCGGAGGTCTTCAACATGGAGCCGCTTGTCACCGCTTTGAAGAAGATGGTTGCCGGTCCGGATCTACTCTTCTGCCCGGATAGCATGAAGACTTTGGAGCCTCTTCTGGACCTCTTCAGCCATCGCTTGATAGAAGACTTCAGCCGGATGATGGATCTCCAGCCCCTGCTTGGGCTTGGATGTAGATTTCGGAGCCTGGAGCGATCGGTGATACCTGGCATGGTGAAGATAAGGTAGGAAGATCTTCAGGGGCTTAGTGTTAGGTTTATTTAAGGGGGGTTTGGGTTAGATTAGGGGTATGTGGGTGGTGGGTTGTAATGTTGGGGGGGTATTGTATTTTTACAGGCTGGTAAGGTAAAAGAGCTTTTCTATTTTAATTTTAGAATAGGGTAGGGCATTTTTTTATTTTGGGGGCTTTGTTATTTTATTAGGGGGCTTAGAGTAGGTGTAATTAGCTTAAAATTGTTGTAATATTTTTATTATGTTTGTAATTATTTTTATTTTTTTTTGTAACTTAGCTTTTTTATTTTTTGTACTTTAGTTAGTTTATTTAATTGTATTTATTTGAAAGTATTTTATTTTATTTATTTATTGATAGTGTAGTGTTAGGTTTAATTGTAGATAATTGTAGGTATTTTATTTATTTAATTTATTGCTAGTGTAGAGTTATGTCTAATTGTAACTTAGGTTAGGATTTATTTTACAGGTAATTTTGTAATTATTTTAACTAGGTAGCTATTAAATAGTTCTTAACTATTTAATAGCTATTGTACCTGGTTAAACTAAATACAAAGTTGCCTGTAAAATAAATATTAATCCTAAAATAGCTACAATATAATTATTATTTATATTGTATCTACATTAGGATTTATTTTACAGGTAAGTATTTAGCTTTAAATAGGAATAATTTATTTAATAAGAGTTAATTTATTTAGATAGATTTAAATTATATTTAATTTAGGGGGGTGTTAGGGTTAGGGTTAGACTTAGCTTTAGGGGTTAAAAAAATTATTAGAGTAGCGGTGAGGTACGGTGGGCAGATTAGGGGTTAATAAGTGTAGGCAGATGGAGGCAACGTTGTGGGGGCAGATTAGGGGTTAATAAATATAATATAGGGGTCGGCGGTGTTATGGGCAGCAGATTAGGGGTACATAGGGATAATGTAGGTTGCGGCGGTGTACGGAGCGGCAGATTAGGGGTTAATAATAATATGCAGGGGTCAGCGATAGCGGGGGCGGCAGATTAGAGGTTAATAAGAGTAAGGTTAGGGGTGTTTAGACTCGGGGTACATGTTAGGGTGTAAGGTGCAGACTTAGGAAGTGTTTCCCCATAGGAAATAATGGGGCTGCGTTAGGAGCTTAACGCTGCTTTTTTGCAGGTGTTAGGTTTTTTTTCAGCTCAAACTGCCCCACTGTTTCCTATGGGGGAATCGTGCACGAGCACGTTTTTGAAGCTGGCCGCGTCCGTAAGCACTGCTGGTATCGAGAGTTGCAGTGGCGGTAAATTATGCTCTACGCTCCTTTTTTGGAGCCTAACGCACTGAAAACGCAGCCATTCTGTGAACTCTAAATACCAGCGGTATTTAAAAGGTGCGGGGGAAAAAAAGCATGCGTTAGCTATGCGGGTCGTTACCGACAAAACTCTAAATCTAGCCGGTATTTTTTTATTTATTACCATGTGTCCATATGTCATGGTCAGTCTATTCTCATGTAGTATGTAGCAACTCCGTAAATTTAAATTAAACATTTCTAAACTATGTGAAGAATAAACATTTGGCATCATTCCTTCCTTAGATTATGGTCACAATTGTATTTGTCTTTAAATTAAGTCAAAATGCAGAGCTCCAGCTATTAAGTGGCAGAAGCCCTAGCAGAAGTTTGTTCTGGGTATTGACAAATCCTGCTCTCATGCAATTAGTAGAATGACTCTGCACAAGGATTTCCTTATGCAATTTTAAATGTTGGCAGGGGGCATACAGCATCCACTGCCTGCTCATCACGATCAAGGGTGGACAGGTTCTCTATACAGAACCTACGAGGTACAACTTACCTTTATCTTAGCCTCTATTGTTTTTATCCTCACCCACAATTATTTTAAATTTGAGGGAAAATATTAGCATCAAATTAAAGGGACAGCGATGGGGA
Organism: Bombina bombina; assembly: GCF_027579735.1. NCBI lineage: Eukaryota > Metazoa > Chordata > Amphibia > Anura > Bombinatoridae > Bombina > Bombina bombina. The sequence goes on along the minus strand of NC_069509.1, from coordinate 14,296,780 downwards.
CCACTTTTGCCCCATTGTACGCTAATCTTTTTATTGATGACTTTGAAAACAATTATGTTTGGGAAGGAAATCCTTTTAAGAATCATCTAATCAAATACTTTAGGTATATAGATGATATCATAATACTATGGAAAGGGGATGAACCATCTATCACCATTTTTTCTAATCACCTTAATACTAATACTTATAATTTAACTTTCACTGAAAAACATTATAGAGTAGAAATAGATTTTTTAGATTTAATTCTGTTTAGTTATGAGAATAATGTGGTTTCAGTCTGTAATTATAGGAAACCTACTGACAGAAACAGTTTTGTCAATTCTAAAAGTGCTCATCTGCGAATTTGGAAAAATAATATCCCTCTAGGACAATTTCTTAGAGTAAGAAGAAATTGAACTTCTATAAATGATTATGAGAATGAAGCTGACATACTAGAAAAAAAATTGTTGGATAAGGGATATGATGTGACCCTTTTGAAACAAGCTAGAAATACCGCCAGGGTCAGAAATAAAGAATCATTACTGAATGAAGGAAGAACATATGGCACTAAAGTTCAGAATATAGAAATAAACAAAGACGTAAACCAAATTAGGTTTATAGCAACTTACAATGAAGGAGCTGGTACGATCAAAATAATTTTAAATAAACATTGGGGTATCATCAAGGCCGACCCTATTCTTAGGGTTGTGGTTGGTGATAAACCAGTTATAACATACAAAAGAAATATGAATTTTAAGAACCACCTAGCACCCAGTAAATTAAGACCAGTTACCTCTATACAGGAGAAGAATATTCATAATAGTACCCCTTTAAGTAAATGGTTAGCTATACCGAATGGAACCTATAAATGTAAGAAAACCAAGTGTAGCATGTGCAAATACATTTCAAAAGAGAACAGTTTCAACAATTAAAACAACACTGAAGAACTTGAAATTAATTGCAGATGTACATGTGATTCTACCTATGTAGTTTATCTTTTGAAGTGCGGATGTAATTTGATTTACTTAGGGTGCACAAAACGAAAAATAAAAAGGAGATAAAGTGAACACTTGTATAATATTAAAAGACGTTTACATAGCCACAGTGTGTCAAACCATTTTAAAGTAGTACATGGGAAATGTGAGAGGGGTATTTCAATTTAAGTAATAGATTGGATTTCCCCCAATATAGAACATAGGCTTGTCAAATTGAGACAACGTGAGACTCTATGGATTCAAAAAAGTTTACATCCTAGGGGTCTTAATATTGATTTAGATGTCCAAGCCTTTCTTTAAATGTAATCACTATGTAAAGGTATTCCCTATTTTTTCCTCTAAACTAGATGTGGAGTGTTAGTTAATCAGGTGTAGCATTTTGGATTAGTCAATTTTTAAATCATAGACCATAATAATTTCTTAATAATAGTTAGGATAATAGTTCCATGTGTAAGCATTTATGACACTATTGAATTTTATCGTTCAAATATGTTCCCTTTTTGAGGTAAGCCTTATGCTTTTAGTAGTTTATAAACTGTCGTGGGTATCCTCTAGTTTTTAGGTTCATCAATGATTAGGAAAGTGTTTTCCAAAATAGTCGTATATGACTCTGGTTCCAATTGAGGAATGAAGTATGTTATATGGTTACAATTGTTTTTTACAGAATTTCCCATAATTTTATTTATGCAGAAATTGTGCAATATATCAATTCTTTTTAATATGGTTTCGTTTAGAATTTATGTGATGTGTTCTCTTTTAAATTTCATTGTATATAATCAATTTCTTTATAGATTAAGTCTGTCTAATGTACTTAAGTTCTATATATGCTTCATTATGCATCATAGCTTGATCGTGTTCGCAGCGGCGGGCGAACATATGCGATGTTCGATCCGCCCCCTATTCTTCATCATTGCCTAAACCTTGACCCTGTATCTCACAGTCAGCAGGCACATTCCAGCCAATCAGCAGCAGACCCTCCCTCCCAGACCCTTACACCTCATGGACAGCAGCCATTTTAGATTCATTCGGAAGCTGCATTGCTAGTGAGAGGAGGGACAGTGTAGCTGCTGCTAATTTAATAGGGAAATCGATAGCTAGGCTAGTGTATTCAGTGTCCACTACAGTCCTGAAGGACTCATCTGATCTCTGCTGTAAGGACAGCACCCCAAAAAGCCCTTTTTAGGGCTAGAACATTTTTTTTTTTTTTTTATATTCTTTGTAATCTAATTGCATTTGCCTGCCTTTCAGTGTGTGTCAGGCTCACAGCATATACTGTGCCTACTTGCTAACTGCCACCACTCATATCTGGTGTAACATTAGTGTAAATAAAAAAAAACAAAAAAACTTTTACATCAGTCTGCTAGTGTAATCTAATTTCAGTTGCCAGCAGGCCAGCCTGCCACTGCCAGCCTGTGTGTCAGGCTTACAGCATATACTGTGCCTACTTGCTCAGTGACACCACCAGTCATATCTGGTGTAACATTAGTGTTAATTTAAAAAAAAAAACTTTTACATCAGTCTGCTAGTGTAATCTAATAGCAGTTGCTTGCCTGCCACTGCCAGCCTGTGTGTCAGGCCCACAGCATATACTGTGCCTACTCGCTCAGTGCCACCACTCATATCTGGTGTAACAGTAGTGTACATTTTTTAAAAAAAACTTTTACATCAGTCTGCTAGTGTAATCTAATAGCAGTGGCTTGCCTGCCACTGCCAGCCTGTGTGTCAGGCTCACAGCATATACTGTGCCTACTCGCTCAGTGCCACCACTCATATCTGGTGTAACATTAGTGTAAATTTAAAAAAAACTTTTACATCAGTCTGCTAGTGTAATCTAATTTCATTTGCCAGCAGGTCAGCCTGCCACTGCCAGCCTGTGTGTCAGGCTCACAGCATATACTGTGCCTACTTGCTCAGTGCCACCACCAGTCATATCTGGTGTAACAGTAGTGTAAATTTAAAAAAAAAAAAACTTTTACATCAGTCAGCTAGTGTAATCTAATAGCAGTTGCCTTCCTGCCACTGCCAGCCTGTGTGTCAGGCTCACAGCATATACTGTGCCTACTCGCTCAGTGACACCACTCATATCTGGTGTAACATTAGTGTAAATTTAAAAAAAAAACTTTTACATCAGTCTGCTAGTGTAATCTAATAGCAGTTGCTTGCCTGCCACTGCCAGCCTGTGTGTCAAGGCTCACAGCATATACTGTGCCTACTTGCTCAGTGCCACCACTCATATCTGGTGTAACATTAGTGTAAATTTAAAAAAAAAAAACTTTTACATCAGTCTGCTAGTGTAATCTAATTTCAGTTGCCAGCAGGCCAGCCTGCCACTGCCAGCCTGTGTGTCAGGCTCACAGCAAATACTGTAGCTACTTGCTCAGTGCCACCACCAGTCATATCTGGTGTAACAGTAGTGTAAATTTAAAAAAAAAATGTTTACATCAGTCTGCTAGTGTAATCTAATAGCAGTTGCCTGCCTGACACTGCCAGCCTGTGTGTCAGGCTCACAGCATATACTGTGCCTACTCGCTCAGTGCCACCACTCATATCTGGTGTAACATTAGTGCAAATTTAAAAGAAAACTTTTACATCAGTCTGCTAGTGTAATCTAATTTCAGTTGCCAGGCCAGCCTGCAACTGCCAGTCTGTGTGTCAGGCTCACAGCATATACTGTGCCTACTTGCTCAGTGCCACCACCAGTCATATCTGGTGTAACAGTAGTGTAAATTTAAAAAAAAAAAACTTTTACATCAGTCAGCTAGTGTAATCTAATAGCAGTTGCCTGCCTGCCACTGCCAGCCTGTGTGTCAGGCTCACACCATATACTGTGCCTACTCGCTCAGTGCCACCACTCATATCTGGTGTAACATTAGTGAAAATTATTTTTAAAAAAACTTTTACATCAGTCTGCTAGTGTAATCTAATTTTAGTTGCCAGGCCAGCCTGCAACTGCCAGTCTGTGTGTCAGGTTCACAGCATATACTGTGCCTACTCGCTCAGTGCCACCACCAGTCATATCTGGTGAAACAGTAATGTAAATTAAAAAAAAAAAAACTTTTACATCAGTTTGCTAGTGTAATCTAATAGCAGTTGCCTGTCTGCCACTGCCAGCCTGTGTGTCAGGCTCACAGCATATACTGTGCCTACTCGCTCAGTGCCACCACCAGTCATATCTGGTGTAACAGTAGTGTAAATTTAAAAAAAAATTTTTACATCAGTCTGCTAGTGTAATCTAATAGCAGTTGCCTGCCTGCCACTGCCAGCCTGTGTGTCAGGCTCACAGCATATACTGTGCCTACTCGCTCAGTGCCACCACTCATATCCGGTGTAACATTAGTGTAAATTTAAAAAAAAAAACTTTTACATCAGTCTGCTAGTGTAATCTAATTTCAGTTGTAAGCAGGCCAGCCTGCCACTGCCAGCCTGTGTGTCAGGCTCACAGCATATACTGTGCCTACTTGCTCAGTGCCACCACCAGTCATATCTGGTGTAACAGTAGTGTAAATTTTTAAAAAGATTTTTACATCAGTCTGCTAGTGTAATCTAATAGCAGTTGCCTGCCTGCCACTGCCAGCCTGTGTGTCAGGCTCACAGCATATACTGTGCCTTCTCGCTCAGTGCCACCACTCATATCTGGTGTAACATTAGTGTAAATTTTTTAAAAAAACTTTTACATCAGTCTGCTAGTGTAATCTAATAACAGTTGCTTGCCTGCCACTGCCAGCCTGTGTGTCAAGGCTCACAGCATATACTTTGCCTACTTGCTCAGTGCCACCACTCATATCTGGTGTAACATTAGTGTAAATTTAAAAAAAAACCCGTTTACATCAGTCTGCTAGTGTAATCTAATTTCAGTTGCCAGCAGGCCAGCCTGCCACTGCCAGCCTGTGTGTCAGGCTCACAGCATATACTGTACCTACTTGCTCAGTGCCACCACCAGTCATATCTGGTGTAACAGTAGGGTAAATTTAAAAAAAAAATGTTTACATCAGTCTGCTAGTGTAATCTAATAGCAGTTGCCTGCCTGACACTGCCAGCCTGTGTGTCAGGCTCACAGCATATACTGTGCCTACTCGCTCAGTGCCACCACCAGTCATATCTGGTGTAACAGTAGTGTAAATTAAAAAAAAAAAAAACTTTTACATCAGTCAGCTAGTGTAATCTATTAGCAGTTGCCTGCCTGCCACTGCCAGCCTGTGTGTCAGGCTCACAGCATATACTGTGCCTACTCGCTCAGTGCCACCACCAGTCATATCTGGTGTAACATTAGTGTAAATTTTTTTTTAAAAAACTTTTACATCAGTCAGCTAGTGTAATCTAATAGCAGTTGCCTGCCTGCCACTGCCAGCCTGTGTGTCAGGCTCACACCATATACTGTGCCTACTCGCTCAGTGCCACCACTCATATCTGGTGTAACATTAGTGAAAATTATTTTTAAAAAAACTTTTACATCAGTCTGCTAGTGTAATCTAATTTTAGTTGCCAGGCTAGCCTGCAACTGCCAGTCTGTGTGTCAGGTTCACAGCATATACTGTGCCTACTTGCTCAGTGCCACCACCAGTCATATCTGGTGAAACAGTAATGTAAATTAAAAAAAAAAACTTTTACATCAGTTTGCTAGTGTAATCTAATAGCATTTGCCTGTCTGCCACTGCCAGCCTGTGTGTCAGGCTCACAGCATATACTGTGCCTACTCGCTCAGTGCCACCACCAGTCATATCTGGTGTAACAGTAGTGTAAATTAAAAAAAAAAAATTACATCAGTCTGCTAGTGTAATCTAATAGCAGTTGCCTGCCTGCCACTGCCAGCCTGTGTGTCAGGCTCACAGCATATACTGTGCCTACTCGCTCAGTGCCACCACTCATATCCGGTGTAACATTAGTGTAAATTTAAAAAAAAAACTTTTACATCAGTCTGCTAGTGTAATCTAATTTCAGTTGTAAGCAGGCCAGCCTGCCACTGCCAGCCTGTGTGTCAGGCTCACAGCATATACTGTGCCTACTTGCTCAGTGCCACCACCAGTCATATCTGGTGTAACAGTAGTGTAAATTTTTAAAAAGATTTTTACATCAGTCTGCTAGTGTAATCTAATAGCAGTTGCCTGCCTGCCACTGCCAGCCTGTGTGTCAGGCTCACAGCATATACTGTGCCTACTCGCTCAGTGCCACCACTCATATCTGGTGTAACATTAGTGTAAATTTTTTAAAAAAACTTTTACATCAGTCTGCTAGTGTAATCTAATAGCAGTTGCTTGCCTGCCACTGCCAGCCTGTGTGTCAAGGCTCACAGCATATACTTTGCCTACTTGCTCAGTGCCACCACTCATATCTGGTGTAACATTAGTGTAAATTTAAAAAAAAAAACTTTTACATCAGTCTGCTAGTGTAATCTAATTTCAGTTGCCAGCAGGCCAGCCTGCCACTGCCAGCCTGTGTGTCAGGCTCACAGCATATACTGTACCTACTTGCTCAGTGCCACCACCAGTCATATCTGGTGTAACAGTAGGGTAAATTTAAAAAAAAAATGTTTACATCAGTCTGCTAGTGTAATCTAATAGCAGTTGCCTGCCTGACACTGCCAGCCTGTGTGTCAGGCTCACAGCATATACTGTGCCTACTCGCTCAGTGCCACCACCAGTCATATCTGGTGTAACATTAGTATAATTTTTTTTTTAAAAAACTTTTACATCAGTCTGCTAGTGTAATCTAATTTCAGTGACCAGCATGCCAGCCTGCCACTGCCAGCCTGTGTGTCATACTCACAGCATATACTGTGCCTACTTGCTCAGTGCCACCACCAGTCATATCTGGTGAAACAGTAGTGTAAATTAAAAAAAAAAAAACTTTTACATCAGTCTGCTAGTGTAATCTATTAGCAGTTGCCTGCCTGCCACTGCCAGCCTGTGTGTCAGGCTCACAGCATATACTGTGCCTACTCGCTCAGTGCCACCACCAGTCATATCTGGTGTAACATTAGTGTACATTTTTTTTAAAAAAACTTTTACATCAGTCTGCTAGTGTAATCTAATTTCAGTGACCAGCATGCCAGCCTGCCACTGCCAGCCTGTGTGTCATACTCACAGCATATACTGTGCCTACTTGCTCAGTGCCACCACCAGTCATATCTGGTGAAACAGTAGTGTAAATAAAAAAATAAAAACTTTTACATCAGTCTGCTAGTGTAATCTAATAGCAGTTGCCTGTCTGCCACTGCCAGCCTGTGTGTCAGGCTCACAGCATATACTGTGCCTACTCGCTCAGTGCCACCACCAGTCATATCTGGTGTAACAGTAGTATAAATTTTAAAAAAATTTTTTACATCAGTCTGCTAGTTTAATCTAATAGCAGTTGCCTGCCTGCCACTGCCAGCCTGTGTGTCAGGCTCACAGCATATACTGTGCCTACTCGCTCAGTACCACCACTCATATCTGGTGTAACATTAGTGTAAATTTTAAAAAAAAAACTTTTACATCAGTCTGCTAGTGTAATCTAATTTCAGTTGCCAGCAGGCCAGCCTGCCACTGCCAGCCTGTGTGTCAGGCTCACAGCATATACTGTGCCTACTTGCTCAGTGCCACCACCAGTCATATCTGGTGTAAGAGTAGTGTAAATTTAAAAAAAACCTTTTACATCAGTCTGCTATTGTAATCTAATAGCAGTTGCCTGCCTGCCACTGCCAGCCTGCGTGTCAGGCTCACAGCATATACTGTGCCTACTGGCTCAGTGCCACCACTCATATCTGGTGTAACATTAGTGTAAATTTAAATAAAAACAACTTTTACATCAGTCTGCTAGTGTAATCTAATTTCAGTTGCCAGCAGGCCAGCCTGCCACTGCCAGCCTGTGTGTCGGCTCACAGCATATACTGTGCCTACTTGCTCAGTGCCACCACCAGTCATATCTGGTGTAACAGTAGTGTAAATTTAAAAAAAAAACTTTTACATCAGTCTGCTAGTGTAATCTAATAGCAGTTGCCTGCCTGACACTTCCAGCCTGTGTGTCAGGCTCACAGCATATACGGTGCCGGTTCCTAAAATCCATGCCATATACACTTCCCCCGATAGGGGGAGTAACAGGTATTAAATTGATCAGAATAGTACTACTTAACACACCACTCATATCTGGTGCCATAGTAGATTGCACACGCAGTGCCCCAAATTTGAAGTAGGAGGACCGACCAAGCATCTTTTTCCATCTCCCGGTTCCTAAAATCCATGCCATATACACGTCCCCTGGTGCCGCAACTGCCTCTGGGAACCTTACCATGGGTCCCAGACCGCACGTCTTGTAATTCTCTGTCTGGAAAATTATATATCAAATCTATCTATTTATCTATCAAATCTATCTAACTATCAATCGTATCTATTAAATGTATATTGCATCTATTGATCTATGTAATCTATGTATCTATCTATCTATCAAATCTATCTATCTCGTGGTTGTGCAAATGGACTGTTTGCGGTTGTTTGCGGTGCGTTACACGGGGTGTTTGGTCTGTCACTGTGAAGCGGGCGTAACCCTTACACTACCTGATCGATACAACATCATACCTGATGTTTTAAAGCACGTTATTCCAAACTATTTAGGAATGTTAGGTGATTTATGCCCTTTATGGCTTAAAACAAGACTCTGCATCAACTATGTAATTTTCCGTGGGAGTTTTGCCATGGATCCCCCTCCGGCATGCCACAGTCCAGGTGTTAGTCCCCTTGAAACAACTTTTCCATCACTATTGTGGCCAGAAAGAGTCCCTGTTGGCTTTAAAGTTCGCCTGCCTATTGAAGTTAATGGTGGTTCGCCCAGTTCGCGAACAGTTGCGGAAGTTCGAGTCCGCCGTTCGCGAACCGAAATTTTTAGGTTCGCAACATCACTACTCTTTACCCATTTAAAACTTGCATTTAGTACTTCTGTAGACATGTCACTATAGTGAGTACTCCATTTCTCTAAAAGTGGATTGGTTATTAGTTGACCCTGTTTTGCCAGCATGATTTTATATAACAAGGTTATACTATGATTACCAGCTTTATAGCTCACTATATAGGTTTTAATTTCCCCCCCATCCAGCCAATTCTGAATTTGATTTTTTAATTCCCATTAAAAAATGTCTAACCTGCAAGTAAGCAAAGAAATTCTTATTTGATAAGCTAAATTCTCTGGCAATATCTTTGAAAGATCTTATTTGTAGTGAATTATTTGAACATTGATATACATAAAATTGCAAGCTCTTTCTGAATCCGTAAAGAAAAAAAATTGGGTTCAGTGTCCCTTTAACTGCAGAAAGCATTTGATATATTTTGTATGTAAAGTTGTATTGGTTACTCTTATATAATTAGATACAAGTTAAAGGGAAATGTTAAATTCTAAAGCCACCTGTGGTTCGAGGATTTTCTGATTTCTATGTCTGTTTTTCTGCAGCTGATAAAATATGTAATATTTATCTTCACTGCAAATGTATGAACTATTTAACCCCTTAACAGCAGCTGAGGTACTCTGTATGTCAGCTGTCATTTTTTAACTACGGGGTTAATTAGCCTGGAGAGAGTTAAGCAGTAATAGCATGTTTTTATAAATGACCATTTTTGTAATTATTGAGTTTTTTTTTAGAATGTTTGCAATATATGACTAAGGCAATCCTGATTGAAATGTGTGGGTTTAGGGTACTCAGGGTTAGTTTTAACCTGCAGTGGGGAAGCCAATTCAGCATAGATTAAGTGCCATAAAGAACTCATAGTTACATTTAATTGTGTTGAGTTGTCACTATTACCTTTTATTGGTAGTATTGGTGATTCTGTAATGTAGGTACCAGGTTATAGCAGCTTGGCTAAAAAAACTACTTAGAGGCTTGTCTTAGAAGACTGCCTTCTTGTCTCACATTATTACAAACAAATTCAAATTTCACTCATTTGCCAAAACTCGAAAAAGCGTATAATATCCCAGATGGTGAGTGAAGAAGACAGAAGCTGAACAATCAACTAATATTAATGTCTTATTCTTCTATTATGTTCAAGTCTATGAAAAACACAACCAGTAGTGAGATGTAGGATGGGACGCTCGGGTTTAGCTATAATTAATGTGTTAAAACAATTCTATGGGACTTATTTTCAGCACATTACATATGACTTGCACTATAGTTTCTCCAGTAGTGCTGTTATTGTTCTTTAACAGTAATGGAATATCTTCTGAATTTGCATTTAACCAAATCGTTAGACTGGAGGTAAACACTGATGATGATAACAATGTATCTGCTGGCACTAATGGCTCTTTAAGACTTATTAGTCTCTCCACTAGTAAATCAAGAGTAGTGAGAATTCCTTACAGCATACAAAACAATCTTCACGCCATGGAAGAATCAGGTCTTAGAGTCCCTGAAATTTATACTTTTGTGTTTTTTACTATTTGTATAGGTGAAGTCATTGCTGGGATAGTCACTAGCAGCTTTATAGTGTGCGTGTATTTATTTCATTGGTATAAAGGGGTAACTTTGAGCTCCTGTGATCAGATCATTTTTGCACTCAGCATTTCTAATGTGTTGTACCCTTTTGTGAGCACATTCAGGATTTCTACAGAGTTATTGCATCTACCAACCCAGTCAATTGAATTTAGTCAAGTTTGCTATGGAATTAGTGTCTTCACGGTCATGTCCAGCTCATGGCTCTCAGCTTTGCTCTGCTTATTCTACTGTGTAAAGATTGTTCATTTCAAAGCTGGCTCCATTCTCAGATTAAAAATGAAGATTGATGTTTTAGTGCCTTGGCTAATATTGTCAGCAGAACTGGTTTCCCTCTTCTTCACCATCCCTGGAATCTTGAGTTTTTCCAGTAAACTGGAAGCAAATAAAACATCTCTCCTCGCTCCCAACAACTTAATAAATCAAACTGATAACACATTCAGCTATACTGCCATATTAGTTTCTCTGGCTCCAAACATTTTCTTTCCTTTCCTCATTACAATATGCACCACCGTTTGCATCATTTGGACTCTCAGAAAGCACACAGGCAACATGAGGAAGAACATGCGAGACAGTGACAGTCTGAAGGTTCATAGAACTGCAGTAAACACAATGCTGTCCCTTCTCTTCATCTTTCTCAGCTTCTATATAGCAGAGATTTATATCACAATTGATATTCATGCATCCTTGAGTATTGAGTACTTTGGAATGGTGATATTGATGCTGGCCTCTTTCCCTCTGCAATCTCTTGTTCTTGTTTTGGGAACCAACAAACTGATGCAGAATTGTAAGAAGTTATTTCAATTTATTTTCTGTAAGACCACATACAAGTCAAGACCAGATACCAGCCCATAAGCTTGTACCTTATTGAAAGAATCCTCCCAGCATGTATATTGTAACTCCTTAATATGGACCTATAATATCCCAGAGGGGCTCTTGTACCATAAACCCAAATAACATGACTGAGAGTTGTATTAATGTAAACAGAACCCATTAGCTGACATTATAGGACCATAAGGTAAACTCACCAATTTGAATCTCTTATATTACAGGGAAAACTATAATTAAAGTCTTTTTTTGTTTTTGCCATTTATTTTCTGCCCTGAAATTATCCCTCAAATGCATTTTGAGACTAAAGTGTCTTCCTTTCATTGCTTCTCTCAGTTTTTAGAATTTTCTTCTCTCTGTTGCCCGGGCAATCAATGTATTACAATTAAATATGTTTAAAGCTCTATAAGTAATGTGTTTTGTTAACTATTATAACTAATATAAATCAGACACTTGGGTCTTCAATTTTAGGTTTTCATTTTTTCCTGAATTCTGCAAGTGATAACTTATTGTGTAATGTGCTTAGGATGTACTGAGACAACATGCACTCTTCCCAAATATTAATACTATAAAAAGCTGGCTCCATGTCAGCTGAATGAATGTTGATGCCAAATATGTTTGAATGCACATTTTTCTTTTTACTTAATCATTGACATTAATACATTGGGGCCTATCTATCAAGATCTGTATGGAGCTTTACGCCCCATGTTTCTGGTGAGCCTGCAGACTTGCCAGAAACAGCAGGTATGACGCAGAGGTCACAAAGACCGCTGCTCCATAACCCTGTCCACCTGCTCTGAGCAGGAAGACAGGAATCGCCGGAATTCAACCCGAACGAGTACAATTGGGTTGATTGACACCCCCTGCTGGCAGCCCATTGGCCGCGAGTCTGCAGGGGGCTGCATTGCACCATCAGCTCTTGTGAGCTGCTGGTGCAATGGTGAATACAGAGAGCGTATTGCTCTCCGCATTCAGCGTTGTCTGTCGGACCTGATCCACACTGTCGGATCAGGTCCGACAGACATTTGATAATTCGGCCTCAGTAACTCTTGCAATTAATAATTTATATAATTGTGAGTGTTTTTTAAATTAAATGCCAGCAATGTTAATAGTGACTAAAGCATAGGGCAATAAATATGTCTGTCCGCTAAGTTTTACAAGCAGCAGGGAGCCAGTGGGAGTGCTTCCCACCTCCAATATCCACAGTCTTGTGTGTTATAATGACAAGCAGTTCTTACCGTCACCCCACTATCTAAGCCGGTCTCAAGGTAGAGGCTGAATATCCACCGTGGTTCCGCTCTAAGAATCCTCGCTCGGATCCGACACCTGTCTGTGTCTTTTTGGCGTCCTCCTGTCAGCTCTCCACACCCTACTCAGCCATATGCGGGGGGGGGGGGGGTGCGGTCTGGTCTCCACTAGTCGATGCGTCAGATGACGTCAGCTCGCCGAGACAGCTGCTGCGTGTTCCGGAACTCAATTCCGGTTGAAGTGTTCTGAACTTTGTAAAACCTCAAAAGCTAGCTGTGCTCACTGTGGGTAAGATCATCAAATGAGCAATATGGTAATAAGGAGCACCGGCTGCGAAATAAGAATAAAAATGTATTTTTATTTACACCTTGACGTCATTAAAATTACATACGATGGCACAAACAATGGAACAAAAAAGAGAAATGGTCAGCAAACAGCAACTGACATGTTTCGGCTGCAAAGCTGTCCTCATAAGCTGCAGTTAGTCTCAATAAAATGTACATATTTAAAAGCAACAGGCCATTTCTGATTGGTTACAACTTGATTATTAATTCATTAACACTTGTGATCTAAATGTGTTTGTTACAGAAACTTAACCCTTACATTCCTTTTTCTTGGAAGTTAAAACAGCATATAAACCATTATGAATGTATATAAACACTGCAAATCTAGGATTGAGAATATATGGTATTAAAATTTAGAATTACCATTTTAATTTTCCATTTTAGTTTTTAAGCCTTTCCATACTGAAAGGGGGTTATTTTCCTTACACCTTCTTTTATTTATTAGTATTGGGCTTTCTCCTCATCATTAGCAAGAGTTAAACTATATCCTAGAATATATACTTATATATACATTTATACACACTCATGTGTGACCACGTTCATACGCTCAAAATGTATATATGAAACTAATGCTTGCACACATACATTCACTCATATACTTTGCTTGCTTAAATACATCTCAAATTCGGAGAACCCATGATTTTGTGACATTTATTTCATGGTAGAAATTTGGATCTTCCTAGTGACCTGCCCTATTACATATGACGTTCCTATAGGGTTTAAGTTTGCTACTCCGCACATTCCAAATTATTGTAGTTAAAACTTTTATTACCAATAATTCATAAGGTCAAAATCTTAATTAAAACCATTTGAAACTCTAGTTTGGAGTTTAAAAATCCAAAATACTTCTAGTCTACCTAGAATTCTCTCTCTATCACCCTCATTTGGAGGTTGCAATACCCTCTCTATAGCAGTCCAGGTAAAGCTGCTAGAGCTTTTATTATGTACTGTGGTGAAATGTACTAATGGGGTACTTGCAGTCCCTATTTTTATGGAAGATAAGTGTTCCCTTCCTGGATCTAACCTCCCTCACCGTAAGACCTACGTACTGTTTCTGGCAGTCCTTGCATGTGATTAAATAAATCACATACGTAGACCTACAGTTCATACACATACGTTTTTGATATTCCTGCCCTGTATATGTAGAAATGAAGCTGACCCCTGTATCCATCTTTCCACAGGTACACAATTTATAAAGTGGCACTTGTACGTGTCTCTAGTTGTCAACCATGATGAATGTTGTAAATGTTCTTTACTTGGTCATTTAGTAGGTGATACCATATTGCCTATGCTCATGTTCTTCTTATAGCCAAACCTACAATCCTTTACATTTAGGTCGGATAAACCATCATCTGCTCTCAGTATTGGAAGATGTTTTCTTATAATATTACAAACATGTGTGTATTGACTACTGTATGTTGTTACAAATAATAAGTCATTAGATGAGTCTTTCTTTCCTGTATTTCTCCCTTTTCTCTCTAGGAAGTCTTTACGATTCATTTTCATTACTGAAAGTTTAGCTGATTCTATTAATTGTTTTCTATATCCTCTTTGTTCTAACCTCTCTGTTAATAAATTAGCTTGTTTTTGGTAGCTATTGTCATCTGAACAATTCCTTCTTAGTCATGTATATTGACCTTTCGCTATCCCTTTAAATGTACTCTTAGGATGGCAACTAGATGCATGCAACAGAGTGTTGCCCGATATAGGCCTCGCTTCCATTGAGTCGTAATTCAGTTTGCGTGCACTCGCAAACCGTTAAATATGCTGTCGAAAGCAATAGCGTTTAACGACTGTTTCCAATGGCGCGTTATACCTCAATATCGGCTGCCGGACTTCGGCTGCCGAAAAGATTTTCGCGTCCCATAGAAAGTAATAGAAGCCGTTAATCGATAAATTATACCAGGTTTCCATTGAAAGCGCTAACCGTTAATACATTGTCGGAGGCTGTCGATACATTGAGATATATTACCCCCAGCTCAACTAGGTGTAAAAGAGGAAAATTGTGCTTTTTGAGACCTATTTTCTATTGAAATTATAAAACTTGCAAATAATGCAAGTGTTTTAATGTAGAAATAAATTGTTATAAGTAATATTTATTGTTGTCTCATGTATAGAAATAGTTGAACTTATATTCTAATAGAAATATCAGTATATATTTAAATATAATAATATATGCAAGAACATATCTACAGAATGCAAACTAGACCTATGCCTAGGGCAGCAAGAAATATTACTTATATTTATGAAGTGTTAAATATAATTATATTAGAAAATAGTATTTGATTATTAAAAATATGGATAAGTGTTTTTTTATTTTTCTTGAGAGGCGATCACAGGTAATAAGCACGGACGTTAAACGTAAATTCTATAGCGTAAGGTCGGGTTACCTTAGCAACTAATTGATTTTCAAGAAATCCGACGTCAGATGGAAGCGTTAACACAACGTTAACTTACAGCTACACGAAAAGAGCAACTGCGCGCAACACGCTAATCTTTTCAATGGAAACCTGGTACTAAAATGCAGCCGTAAATTACTTTTAGCTGTCGGCCGCTTCGGTAGCTTACGGCTCCATTTTTAACGACTCAATGGAAGCGAGGCCTTAGGCGTTCTGTATACTGTGGACTTGATGCTTTCCCCATTTTCTCCACTTAGAGTTACATCAAGATAATTAATGCTTTTTTTATGATGTTCCGAGGTAAATTTTAACCCCACATCATTACAATTTAGACCAGCTACAGCTACAAACATTTCAATAGTCTCTTGATCACCTTGCCAAAATAATAGAAAATCATCTATGAGGCGTTTGTATACAACTATACTCTCTCTGAAGGGGTTCCCATCTCCAAATATGTGGCCCCCGCTCCCACCAACCCAAAAAAACGTTGGCATAAGAGGGTGCAAAGTGAGCCCCCATAGCGGTGCCACACACCTGGAGATAGAAAACCCCCTCAAACAAGAAATAGTTGTGCTTTAGAAGAAAGTCTGTTACCCTCACTACAAATTCACAGAATTTTGGGTCCCTGCCATGATATTTATTCATGTAATAAGCTATCTCTTGTAAGCCATGTTCATGTGGTATTGAAGAATAAAGCGATTTAACATCTACAGTTAACCAAATCAATAATGAGAGCAGATGATGGTTTATCCGACCTAAATGTAAAGGATTGTAGGTTTGGCTATAAGAAGAACATGAGCATAGGCAATATGGTATCACCTACTAAATGACCAAGTAAAGAACATTTACAACATTCATCATGGTTGACAACTAGAGACACGTACAAGTGCCACTTTATAAATTGTGTACCTGTGGAAAGATGGATACAGGGGTCAGCTTCATTTCTACATATACAGGGCAGGAATATCAAAAACGTATGTGTATGAACTGTAGGTCTACGTATGTGATTTATTTAATCACATGCAAGGACTGCCAGAAACAGTACGTAGGTCTTACGGTGAGGGAGGTTAGATCCAGGAAGGGAACACTTATCTTCCATAAAAATAGGGACTGCAAGTACCCCATTAGTACATTTCACCACAGTACATAATAAAAGCTCTAGCAGCTTTACCTGGACTGCTATAGAGAGGGTATTGCAACCTCCAAATGAGGGTGATAGAGAGAGAATTCTAGGTAGACTAGAAGTATTTTGGATTTTTAAACTCCAAACTAGAGTTTCAAATGGTTTTAATTAAGATTTTGACCTTATGAATTATTGGTAATAAAAGTTTTAACTACAATAATTTGGAATGTGCAGAGTAGCAAACTTAAACCCTATAGGGACGTCATATGTAATAGGGCAGGTCACTAGGAAGATCCAAATTTCTACCATGAAATAAATGTCGCAAAATTAAGGGTTCTCCGAATAGGGGATGCATTTAAGCAAGCAAAGGATATGAGTGAATGTATGTGTGCAAGCATTAGTTTCATATATACATTTGAGCGTATGAACGTGGTCACACATGAGTGTGTATAAATGTATATATAAGTATATATTCTAGTATATAGTTTAACTCTTGCTAATGATGAGGAGAAAGCCCAATACTAATAAATAAAAGAAGGTGTAAGGAAAATAACCCCCTTTCAGGATGGAAAGGCTTAAAAACTAAAATGGGAAATTAAAATGGTAATTTTAAATTTTAATACCATATATTCTCAATCCTAGATTTGCAGTGTTTATATACATTCATAATGGTTTATATGGTGTTTTAACTTCCAAGAAAAAGGAATGTAAGGGTTAAGTTTCTGTAACAAACACATTTAGATCACAAGTGTTAATGAATTAATAATCAAGTTGTAACCAATCAGAAATGGCCTGTTGCTTTTAAATATGTAAATTTTATTGAGACTAACAGCAGCTTATGAGGACGGCTTTGGAGCCGAAACATGTCAGTTGCTGTTTGCTGACCATTTCTATTTTTTATTCCATTGTTTGTGCCATTGTATGGAATTTTAATGACGCCAAGGTATAAATAAAAATACATTTTTATTCTTATCTCGCAGCCGGTGCTCCTTATTACCATATTGCTCATTTGTTTTTTTAATTGACATGTTTTAACATTTTCAGAAAACTGTGTATAATGTGTATTCGAGTATCAAAGTTTAAATGTGTGATATTACCTGTATTTTTTTCAAGGAAATCATCTTTTTAAATACATACTAGTCCTAAAGCCAGTGTACACGGGCCATTTTTTGCAGTACAGCGGTCCCACCCCTTGCTCTATCTCTCTCCCCCTCTCTTTTGCTCTCTCTCTCCCCCTTCTCGTTTGCTCTATCTCTTCCCCCTCTCTTTTGCTATCTCTCTCCCCTCTCTTTTGCTCTCTCTCCCCCTTCTCTTTTGTTCTCTCTCCCCCTCTCTTTTGCTCTCTCTCTCTCCCTCTATTTTGCTCTCTCTCTCCCCTCTCTTTTGCTTTCTCTCTTCCTCTCTTTTGCTCTCTCTCCCCCTCTCTTTTGCTCTCAATCCCCCCTCTTTTTTGCTCTTTCTTTCCCCCCTCTCTTTTGCTCTCTCTCCTTCCTCTCTTTTGCTTTCTTTCCTTCCTCTCTTTTGCTCTCTCTCTCCCCCTCTCTTTTTCTTTCTCTCTCCCCCCTCTGTTTTGCTCTCTCTTCCCCTCTCTTTTGTGCTCTCTCTCTTCCCCTCTCTTTTTCTCTCTCTCTCCCTGCTCTCTTTTGCTCTCTCTCTCTCCATCCCTCCATTTTGCTCTATCACCCCCTCTCTTTTGCTCTCTCTCTCCCCCTTTCTCTCTCTCCCCCTCCCTCTCTCCCCCCTTTCTCTCTCCCCCCCTCCCTCTCTCCCCCTCTCTTTCTCCCCCCTCTCTCTCTCTCCCCCTCTCTTTTGCTCTCTCACCCTTTCTTTTGCGCTCTCTCCCCCCTCTCTTTTTCTCTCTCTCTACCCCCTCTATTTTGCGCGTGTGTCTGTCCTTGCGCTGTCTCTGCTGCGCATGACATCTTCGGACAAACACACTTGGCCTTTTATATTATAGGATAATCCATATGTCATTGCAATATCAATGTTAGACTATTCTCATTTAAGTCTAGTAATCTAGTAGCCCCTAGTATGATAAAAAAGCCTCCGGCAACAGGAAGTAGCTGGTTACAGGTTAAGGGTCACTACAAGTGTCACTTTTCCAATTGTATTGCCTGTAGTCATACATACGTTACAGACAAATTTCAGTCCAGAAGCACACAAAGGGTATTTCTATCTAACTCATGCACTAATTGCCGAACAAGTTTTGTCATTTACTTAGTGGAGTGCACTCTTTGTAAAAAACAATATGTGGGGTGCTCCTCACGTGAGGCACGCACACGCATTAGAGAGCACCTGAATAATATTGACAAAGAGAGGGATGTGTCAGATTTGGTGCATCATTTTATCTATGAGCACAACAAGTCAGTCAACAGTTTTAAATGGCAAGTAATAGAGAGAATCTCTCCAACTCCAAGAGGGGGTGACAGAGTGCAACGACTTTTATACAAAGAAGCATTCTGGATTTTTACCCTCCAGACTAGACGTCCTAAAGGCTTTAATGTAGCTGGGGATATTATTAACTTTTGGAAATAGCATATACTAAGATAAAGAGTTCTAGTGAAAAGATAAGAAACAACTGACATATAGATATACATTTATACAGAAAAAATGTAGGACTATTAGGAGGGAATAATTTAATGATAGTGAGTGCCTGTATCATCTAGTAAAATACACATCCTTGTTGTACAGGTCTATGAGGTGAAGTGTGGGAGAGAGTTTGTATTAATGTAGTATTTTGGTTTTTCTATTATTCTATATTCTTCATCACTGATGTCCTTATTATCTAGACTATAGTATCTAGGATTTATACTCTTCATCACTGATGTCTCTACTAACTAGATTTTAATAAGTGGGCTGTGCATTCTTCATCACTGATGTTCCCTTTATCTAGACTGAGCCATGCAGTATGTCTAAGTGGACTTTAAATTTAAAATTTGTTCCAAACTTGAAATACCAATTAATAAAGATTAAAACTTATTCTCTTTTTGATTTAATGAAAAAAACTTTATAAATAGAAAATAAGAGATGTGAGTTAATGATTGAGGAACAGAAACTCAATTTGGAAACTATCTTTTTAATTAACGTTGGCCAAATAGTTTGCAAGATAATATATTTTCAAGTTAATACAGAGCCAAATAACAAAAAGGATTCATAAGATAGATAATATTTTCTAGTTTGCCCTAACATACATTTCATAGAAAAATGTACTATCATACTGTCTAAAATGTTGAAATAGATTTTCTGTTAATGAGTCTGTTAGTACTAACCAATTGCGCTGTGACTGCCAGCTGTTCATCCTTGAGTCTCATTAAAGTGGTTTTTAAGGCAGAACACCGGCTTCACTTTTATGTCTATGATTAAGGCTAAGTTTCCCAGCCGAAACGCGTAAGACCGACAGGTAGCCGATGGTCACAGCGCAATTATTACATTATTAGCTTTTTAGATTAATTATTTTACTGCCCTCACCTATTTTTTGTTTTTCACTGTGTTGTATTTCTGTGAATTTGATTGGAGACTTTCATTAAACTCACCCCTTTTTGATGAAGCCTGAGTTTGCTGGATTTTTTTCGTGGAACATATTCTCATTTAAGTAACAACTTCTTAAATTTAAATTTCATTTTTATAAACTATGTGAAGAATAAACATTCTTCCTGAAATTATGGTCACAATTGAGAGTGTAAGGCTGCTTGTCAGCCTGGAGCAAATTAAGGGCCTACCCCTTCAGATACAATTGGTGTATGTGTTGCAACTATGTTGCATTTTGAGTGTTTTTTTTTTTACTAATATTTATAACTGTGTGGAATTGTGTTCATCCCTCTGTTCCTGCTGCTGCTGAGGGATTCCACTTGAGGGATTCCATAGAGTTCAAGTCTCGATGTGGGTCTTCAACTGTGAAAAAGGCTAAGTAGTGATGATTTAGAGGTCATGGTTCCTCCTACCCAGGTGGAGGTTCAGGTTCCCCACATGGTACAAAACCCCCATCCACCCTTGTCTATGGCTCCGGTACAGCTGGGGTTTCCCCTCCTCCCCCCTCCCCATTCCACGGCTGCTGATGGCTCTGGAGTTTTGCATCCTTTCCAACCTTCCACTTATCAGGGCTTGGTGCAGGGGTCTCTGGTAGGGCCTAGTGCTTTTGGGGCGCAGAGGCAAGGAGCTCTTACCTTTCCGTTGGCTGTGTCTGGCCTCACGGCCTGAGAGCAGGGATTGGCTTCTAGCCTATTGTCTGCTGAAGCCCTCTCAGTGGTAGTGACGCTGGTGAGGGCCTTTTCTACTGCCCCCTTGTTGATGGGGTCGGTGAGGGGTGGTTCTGGTCCTGGCAGTGGTAGCGAGTGGCACATTTGAGTCTAGTAGTGCGGTGGGCCTTTCTGTATCCAATATGACGCCAGTTCCTTCATCAGTGGTGATCATGGTGCCGGGTCCTTCATCTGTCATGCATGACATCATTTCCGGCATAGCACATGACGTCACTTCCGGCGCAGCGCCTTCTGTCACTTCCAGTTTAGCATCTCGGGGAGAAGGTGTCTGTGGGAGGAAGAAGGTGCACGCAGTGGCAGAAAGGGCTGGTAGTTCACCATCAGTCCACAGGAAGGCAGGTAAGATGGTGTATCCGGGTCTAGTAGCGGCCCAAGAGGACAGTAAGAGGTGTGACGCAGGTTGTTCAAGCAAAAGCGCAAAGGCAGGCAAAGGGTTCAGGAGCTAGTAGGCTTGTTGGTGACTCTCAAGGGGGCATTGTTGGAGCTGGGGCTGTGTATGAGCCACTAGGGAGTTCTGTGATGGGACATGGCGTACATCAGGTAGATGTGGCTGAGCGCAGAATGTATCCGGTAATGTTGACTGGGGGAATGATGGCTGGACAGAGCCATAATATAGCAGCTAGCATGAGTGGTGTGTATAGGACTGGTGCTGGAATGATTCACAGTGGAGCACTAGTAGGTGAGGTGCAGTTAGGTGAACATGCAGCAAGGCTGGGAGAGTCTATGGGTGGAGTGCCACACGTGAGCTGTGGGTCAGGGTGTCACAACTAGTGCTCTGGGTGCTCCCGTCTGTCATCCTTACAGGTTCAGGAGATGGCCAGAGCACAGCAGGTTGTGGTGCTATTTGAGGGACGCCTTCGTCTGTGGATCTTGCTGTAGGGCAGACATCTACATCGCTGATTCCGGTTGGAGTTTAAGGGGTTGCAGGATTAGGTATGATGGCATGGCCAGGGCAGTTGCACACACTGGGGGACACATCTTGTGGTTGTGATTCCGAGGGGGAGAGAGCACTAGGCTTAGGGAGCAAAGGTCAGAGACACATGTATAGAATGCTGAAGCGAATAGAGGCAGTGCAGTCTGGGGCGAATGAAGGGGTGGCATCTGCGGGTTTGTTGGTCCCTCCTTCAGTAGGTTCAGTTATCCCTGGAGTGGGACAGGTTTGTGTTAGGGAAGGGAGCACGCAGCCGCAGGTGTTGTCCACGGCAGCTGTCGAGGAACGTGGCTGTGCAAGGGGATTCATTCCCCATTTTTGTGCATTCACTTCATGTACATCTCAAGGTAAAAACTGTTAGTAAGATTAGAGAGGGCAAATATGTGAACATATTTGAACTCTCTATGGAGGCGTACAGGGATAAGGAGAGGAGATGAGGCCTGATTTGGCAGTGGATTTGTTAAAGTATTTTGTTACTATGGAATACATTTATAGTAATTTTAGTGATGGGGGGGGCGGTAACCCAGTGTTGACATTTGGTTCTAAGGAACTGCATCTCTGGTCCTGCTTGGGTCCTGAGCAGGTGGTGACAGCAGGGCCATTGCTTAAGGTGTCGGGGGTGTCTGCGTCTGTTGGGCTTAGGAAAAAAGGCAGAGAGAGATGTAGGTTTAATGATCACCAGTGTGAGAAAGGAGGCAACTCTTCCTTTTGCCATGTCTGCCTTTACGGGTGCACGTTAAATAGCCAGCCATTACAAGAGTCTGATTAATTCCACCACAAGCTTGCGGTAGCACTTTGGGGTCAGACCTCTGGTTAATTAAAAAAACGTTCTGCAATGGCCCCCCAAATAAAGTGGACAGTTCCTTTATTTAAATTATAAATATGAGCACCTTTTTTTATTTTTTAAATAACTGCAAGAAGCAGTTATAAGGGATTAAAGTTAGGGGATGTGGGGTGTTAGAAAAAAAAGACGCTAACCCGACGAGCGTAAAAAAACGAACTTACAATATTGCACGATAATGTATTCCTCCATAGAAGTCAATGAAGAAAAAAAAAAACCAAACCGGTGGGGGGGGGGGGGGGGGGGGGGTTGGGTGTAGGGGAACCAACTTACTTGCGCAATAATTCAAGTTTGCTAACCTGCCAAGAAAATATGAATATTTCACAATATTGGTTACCATAGAATATGTTCTATTTATTAATATGTGTATGTATATATATATATATATATATATATATATATACTACATTATATATAGGTATAGATATATACAGATATGAATATGAATATCTATTTATAGATACTTAGCACACATTCTGCTATGTGTAGAACATCAGAATGTAAAATATTTACAGTAAATACACAGTATAACACTTAATTAGATATGAATATTACATACATATTCCAATGCACTATCTATCTATCTATCTATCTATCTATCTATCTATCTATCTATCTATCTATCTATCTATCTATCATCTATCTATCTATCTATCGATCTGTGTTTATTTGTATGTACTTAGTCATCCATAAAACATAAGTTAAGATTTTCTTCTTAATATCAGTAGTTTACGTTGTGCAATATATATGTATGTATATATGTATGTATGTATGTATGTATATATATATATATATATATATATATATATATATATATATATATATATATATATATATATATATATATATATACAGGGAGTGCAGAATTATTAGGCAAATGAGTATTTTGACCACATCATCCTCTTTATGCATGTTGTCTTACTCCAAGCTGTATAGGCTCGAAAGCCTACTACCAATTAAGCATATTAGGTGATGTGCATCTCTGTAATGAGAAGGGGTGTGGTCTAATGACATCAACACCCTATATCAGGTGTGCATAATTATTAGGCAACTTCCTTTCCTTTGGCAAAATGGGTCAAAAGAAGGACTTGACAGGCTCAGAAAAGTCAAAAATAGTGAGATATATTGCAGAGGGATGCAGCACTCTTAAAATTGCAAAGCTTCTGAAGCGTGATCATCGAACAATCAAGCGTTTCATTCAAAATAGTCAACAGGGTCGCAAGAAGCGTGTGGAAAAACCAAGGCGCAAAATAACTGCCCATGAACTGAGAAAAGTCAAGCGTGCAGCTGCCAAGATGCCACTTGCCACCAGTTTGGCCATATTTCAGAGCTGCAACATCACTGGAGTGCCCAAAAGCACAAGGTGTGCAATACTCAGAGACATGGCCAAGGTAAGAAAGGCTGAAAGACGACCACCACTGAACAAGACACACAAGCTGAAACGTCAAGACTGGGCCAAGAAATATCTCAAGACTGATTTTTCTAAGGTTTTATGGACTGATGAAATGAGAGTGAGTCTTGATGGGCCAGATGGATGGGCCCGTGGCTGGATTGGTAAAGGGCAGAGAGCTCCAGTCCGACTCAGACGCCAGCAAGGTGGAGGTGGAGTACTGGTTTGGGCTGGTATCATCAAAGATGAGCTTGTGGGGCCTTTTTGGGTTGAGGATGGAGTCAAGCTCAACTCCCAGTCCTACTGCCAGTTTCTGGAAGACACCTTCTTCAAGCAGTGGTACAGGAAGAAGTCTGCATCCTTCAAGAAAAACATGATTTTCATGCAGGACAATGCTCCATCACACGCGTCCAAGTACTCCACAGCGTGGCTGGCAAGAAAGGGTATAAAAGAAGAAAATCTAATGACATGGCCTCCTTGTTCACCTGATCTGAACCCCATTGAGAACCTGTGGTCCATCATCAAATGTGAGATTTACAAGGAGGGAAAACATTATACCTCTCTGAACAGTGTCTGCAAGGCTGTGGTTGCTGCTGCACGCAATGTTGATGGTGAACAGATCAAAACACTGACAGAATCCATGGATGGCAGGCTTTTGAGTGTCCTTGCAAAGAAAGGTGGCTATATTGGTCACTGATTTGTTTTTGTTTTGTTTTTGAATGTCAGAAATGTATATTTGTGAATGTTGAGATGTTATATTGGTTTCACTGGTAAAAATAAATAATTGAAATGGGTATATATTTGTTTTTTGTTAAGTTGCCTAATAATTATGCACAGTAATAGTCACCTGCACACACAGATATCCCCCTAAAATAGCTATAACTAAAAACAAACTAAAAACTACTTCCAAAACTATTCAGCTTTGATATTACTGAGTTTTTTGGGTTCATTGAGAACATGGTTGTTGTTCAATAATAAAATTAATCCTCAAAATTACAACTTGCCTAATAATTCTGCACTCCCTGTATGTATATGTGTGTGTGTATATATATATATATATATATATATATATATATATATATATATATATATATATATATATGTGTGTGTGTGTGTGTGTGTGTGTGTGTGTGTATGTATATGTGTGTGAATGTGTGTGTGTATGTATATGTGTGTGTATGTATATGTGTGTGTATGTAAATATTTATATATTTTTAACCTAGGATACTAGCTTGGCATTGAAAATGAATTATTTATGAATTATTATTAAGTGTATGTATATGTGTGTGTATGTATATTTGTGTATGTATATGTGTGTGTATGTATATGTGTGTATGTATATGTATGTATATGTGTGTGTATGTATATGTGTGTGTGTATGTATATGTGTGTATATGTATATGTGTGTGTATGTATATGTATGTATATGTGTGTGTGTGTGTATGTATATGTTTGTATGTATATGTGTGTGTATGTATATGTGTGTGTATGTGTGTGTATTTATATTTGTGTGTATGTATATGTGTGTCTATGTATATGTGTGTGAATGTGTGTGTATGTATATGTGTGTGTATGTATATGTGTGTGTATGTAATGTGTATGTGTGTGAATGTATATGTGTGTGTGAATGTATATGTGTGTATATGTGTGTATATGTATATGTGTGTGTATGTGTGTGAATGTATATGTGTGTATATGTATATGTGTGTGTATGTGTGTGAATGTATATGTGTGTGTGAATGTATATGTGTGTATATGTGTGTATATGTATATGTGTGTGTATGTGTGTGAATGTATATGTGTGTGTGAATGTATATGTTTGTATATGTGTGTATATGTATATGTGTGTGTATGTGTGTGAATGTATATGTGTGTGTATATGTTTGTATATGTATATGTGTGTGTATGTGTGTGAATGTATATGTGTGTATAAGTGTGTGTATGTAAATATTTATATATTTTTCACCTAGGATACTAGCTTGGCAATGAAAATGAATTATTTATGAATTATTATTAAGTGTATGTATATGTGTGTATGTATATGTATGTATATGTGTGTGTATGTATATGTGTGTGTGTATGTATGTGTGTGAATGTATATGTGTGTGTATGTATATGTGTGTGTATGTGTGTGAATGTATATGTGTGTATATGTGTGTGTATGTATATGTGTGTGTATGTAAATATTTATATATTTTTCACCTAGGATACTAGCTTGGCAATGAAAATGAATTATTTATGAATTATTATTAAGTGTATGTATATGTGTGTGTATGTATATGTGTATGTATGTATATGTGTGTATGTATATATGTGTGTGTGTGTGTATATATGTATGTATATGTGTGTGTATTTGTGTGTATGTATATATGTATGTATATGTATGTATATGTGTGTGTATGTATATGTGTGTGTATGTATATGTGTATATGTATATGTGTGTGTATGTATATGTATGTGTGACAGACCCTTCTGTCAGGACTGAAAGAGTTAACTGTGTTTAGCTTTAAGAATCTAATTTCTAAAGACAGGTTTTCTGGCCTCAGCTATTGTGTTCTATAATTACATTTAAGTAATAAACAGGCCATTGTTTAATCACCCTCTGAGAGAAAACGCCTAAGTGATAAGAAGAGTCAAGAGTGTCTTGTGGTTGAAGTGTTTAAGTAATATAATTCTATTGTATCATGTCAAGGGCGCTTCTCCCTTTTATCTAATGTACAACATTCTTTCAACCCCCATCTGGAGGGGTCAAAAACCTGTATAAATCTGTATGCTGCCTTCAAATAAAGTAGTTATCCTGTTTTAAACCTGAAATGTGGAGCTTGGTCTCATGTTTGCAGGGAAACTGATCAAGGTTGTGAAGTGCTGATTCTGTATGCAGGACATTGTTCATCTGGTATTAACCCTTGGTACACTGTTGGTACCGTAACATTGGTGGCAAGCGACGGGAGAATCCTTATCGCCCAGAAGAGCAACTACACAAGCCAGTAACCTCAGGAAGAGGGGGATTATTACAATACTGACTAAGATGGAAAGAGTACCAGGGACAGAAGGAACCAATGAGCCCAGCATATCAGACAGAACCCCTGAAGAAGCAAGCTTTGATCGGGCGGTTAAAATAAGACTGGCATATTATGGCCCCAACCCATCTGCCGAAATTATCGACCGGGTCATAGCAGCTGTGGAGGCCAACCTACTTCGCCAAAGCGGCGCTGCAGCAGCCCAAGTCACAGCAACCCCAGTGGAAAAGGGAAAAGTAAATTTTGCAGCTTTTAAAAACTTCCTGGAAACAGAAGGAGAGATTGATGGGTACCTTGCGGATTTTGAGAGGCAATGTGCACTACACAAGGTACCCGCAGAGGACTGGGTCACGATATTATCCGGAAAATTATCCGGCCGGGCCAGTGAGGCTTTTCGGGCCATTCCAGATGAGGAAGTCGGGGATTATAATACTGTAAAAGAGGCTCTGCTCTCCAGGTATGCGGTTACACCGGAGGCATACCGGAGGCGGTTCAGAGGCACTGTTAAATTGGCTGGTGATTCCTACCTTGAGTGGGCATGTAAGGTGCACCGCACAGCAGCTCACTGGATAGCGGGGTGCCAAGCCGTATCTGGGGAAGAGGTGCTGCAGCTATTCCTGTTGGAACATTGCTTCGACAAGTTACCCGCAGGAGTTCGAGAGTGGGTTCGGGACCGTAAACCCTCCACCCTGCATGAAGCGGCTCGCTTGGCAGATGAGTATACGGATGCCCGCAAACTGGACACTGCTACCACTAAGCCCCCTGCCAGAGTGGAGTACAGACCCCCAGTCACCCCAGCACCTGCCAGTTACCAACCCCCAGCGCACCGCTATACCACACGGTCTCGGGCCACGAACTACCCTCAGAGAGCCTGGTTCAATTCGCGGGGCTACTCACAACCTATTCGGTGCTTTGGATGTAAGCAACTAGGGCACAAAAGACCAGAGTGTCCCCTAAACGCAGCGAACCAAGCACAGTCCTGGAGAAGACCCGCTAGCGGAATCCCACGTAATCCTCAGCCTGCGGCCCGCTACGTAGAGGCGCAAGAATGCTGGGGCATCCTACATGAGGCAGACCTTGTGCAAGCTGCCCACTGGAATAACCGGCAACTGGTTAAAGTGAATGGGAAGGAGGTCAGTGGTCTACGGGATACTGGTGCTACCATGACCTTGCTTCGAAAGAACTTGGTGTCTGAGAAACAGCACACAGGAGACACTGTGGCTGTGAGGGTAGCAGGGGGCACTGTGTTCCGCCTGCCTGTTGCCAGGGTACATTTGGATTGGGGAGTGGGCGCTAGACCTGTGAATGTGGGGGTCATGAAGGATTTACCCGCTGATGTTCTCCTTGGAAATAACTTGACCCCCCTTGTTTCTGCCTATGCTCCTATGGGTCCTGCTGATGTTAACCCTGTGACTACCCGTGCCCAGATCCGTGCAGCAGAGACTGACCCCCCTGCTGCTAAGCCCCAGGACGCTGAGCTCAGTAAATCTCTATCTGCTATTGATACGTGGAAGTCCCGTTACAATGCGCTGATGAAGGAGAAGAGTCACGTAGAGGATGAAATGGTCACGTTAAATAATCATGTAACAGTGCTAGCAGGAGAGAAGAGGAGTGCAGAAGAAAAAGCACGTTTAGAACAGGAATCTCTGCTAGACAGGCTGCACCGACAGACTGCAGAAAACACCAGCTTGAGAGTGGAACATGAAACATTAAAGACAAACTTAGTGACACTGGAGGAGAAGCTGACGCTGGCTCATAGTGAGGTGCAGCAACTCAAGGGCACCCTATGTCAGTATGAAGGGATTGTGGATACCTATAAAGAGCAGGTACAGAAAACTCGTAAAGAAGCTGATGGGATTTCGAAGGACTGTTTAGCCCTAGTCTGGGCACTGAGGAAGTTGAACCCTTGTTTGTATGGACAGGAATTCTCTCTCATAACGGAAATACAGATTGATTGTCCTGACAAACTGACATGCCTACCACCTCCTAGTCCGGTCATCCCCAGGTTGACCCGCCAAAGGGTCAAGCCGGGTCTGCCGGAGTGTTCCACAAGGGGGGAGCTATGTGACAGACCCTTCTGTCAGGACTGAAAGAGTTAACTGTGTTTAGCTTTAAGAATCTAATTTCTAAAGACAGGTTTTCTGGCCTCAGCTATTGTGTGCTATAATTACATTTAAGTAATAAACAGGCCATTGTTTAATCACCCTCTGAGAGAAAACGCCTAAGTGATAAGAAGAGTCAAGAGTGTCTTGTGGTTGAAGTGTTTAAGTAATATAATTCTATTGTATCATGTCAAGGGCGCTTCTCCCTTTTATCTAATGTACAACATTCTTTCAACCCCCATCTGGGGGGGTCAAAAACCTGTATAAATCTGTATGCTGCCTTCAAATAAAGTAGTTATCCTGTTTTAAACCTGAAATGTGGAGCTTGGTCTCATGTTTGCAGGGAAACTGATCAAGGTGTTGGTACCGTAACAGTGTGTGAATGTGTGTGTATGTATATGTGTGTGTGTGTATGTGTGTGAATGTATATGTGTGTGTATGTGTGTGAATGTATATGTGTGTATATGTGTGTGTATGTAAATATTTATATATTTTTCACCTTGGATACTAGCTTGGCATTGAAAATGAATTATTTATGAATTATTATTAAGTGTATGCATATGTGTGTGTATGTATATGTGTGTATGTATATGTGTGTGTATGTATATATGTGTATGTATATGTATGTATATGTGTGTGTATGTATGTGTGTGTATATGTATATGTGTGTGTATGTATATGTATGTATATGTGTGTGTGTGTATGTATATGTTTGTATGTATATGTGTGTGTATGTATATGTGTGTGTATTTATATGTGTGTGTATGTATATGTGTGTCTATGTATATGTGTGTGAATGTGTGTGTATGTATATGTGTGTGTATGTATATGTGTGTGTATGTAATATGTATGTGTATGTGTGTGAATGTATATGTGTGTGTGAATGTATATGTGTGTGTATATGTGTGTATATGTATATGTGTGTGTATGTGTGTGAATGTATATGTGTGTATAAGTGTGTGTATGTAAATATTTATATATTTTTCACCTAGGATACTAGCTTGGCAATGAAAATGAATTATTTATGAATTATTATTAAGTGTATGCATATGTGTGTATGTATATGTATGTATATGTGTGTGTGTATGTATATGTGTGTGTGTGTATGTATTTGTGTGTGTATGTGTGTGTATGTATATGTGTGTGTATGTGTGTGAATGTATATGTGTGTGTATGTATATGTGTGTGTATGTGTGTGAATGTACATGTGTGTATATGTGTGTGTATGTATATGTGTGTGTATGTAAATATTTATATATTTTTCACCTAGGATACTAGCTTGGCAATGAAAATGAATTATTTATGAATTATTATTAAGTGTATGTATATGTGTGTGTATGTATATGTGTGTATGTATATGTGTGTGTATGTATATGTATGTATATGTGTGTGTATGTATATGTGTGTATGTATATGTATGTATATGTGTGTGTATGTAAATATTTATATATTTTTCACCTTGGATACTAGCTTGGCAATGAAAATGAATTATTTATGAATTATTATTAAGTGTATGCATATGTGTGTGTATGTATATGTGTGAGTGTATATATGTATGTATATGTGTGTGTATTTGTGTGTATGTATATATGTATGTATATGTATGTATATGTGTGTGTGTATGTATATGTGTGTGTATGTATATGTGTGTATGTATATGTGTGTGTATGTATGTATATGTGTGTGTATTTGTGTGTATGTATATATGTATGTATATGTATGTATATGTTTTTGTATGTGTGTGTATGTAAATATATATATATATATATTTTTAATCTAGGATACTAGCTTGGCAATGAAAATGAATTATTTATGAATTATTATTAAGTGTATGTATATGTGTGTGTATGTATATGTGTGTGTATGTATATGTGTGTATGTATATGTGTGTGTGTATGTGTGTATGTATATGTGTGTGTATGTGTGTATGTATATGTGTGTGTGTATGTATATGTGTGTATGTATATGTGTGTGTATGTGTGTATGTATATGTGTGTGTATGTGTGTATGTATATGTGTGTATGTATATGTGTGTGTATGTGTGTATGTATATGTGTGTGTATGTATATGTGTGTGTATTTGTGTGTATGTATATATGTGTGTATGTATATGTGTGTGTATTTGTGTGTATGTATATATGTGGGTATGTATATGTATGTATATGTGTGTGTGTGTGTGTGTGTGTGTATGTATATGTGTGTGTATTTGTGTGTATGTATATATGTGTGTATGCATATGTGTGTATTTGTGTGTATGTATATATGTGTGTATGTATATGTATGTATATGTGTGTGTATTTGTGTGTGTATTTGTTTGTATGTATATATGTGTGTGTATTTGTGTGTATGTATATATGTGTGTATGTATATGTATGTATATGTGTGTGTGTGTGTGTGTGTATTTGTATTTGTGTGTATGTATATATGTGTGTATGTATATATGTTTGTATGTATATGTATGTATATGTGTGTGTATTTGTGTGTATGTAAATGTGTGTGTATGTGTGTATGTATATGTGTGTGTATGTATATGTGTGTATTTGTGTGTATGTATATGTGTGTATGTATATGTGTGTTTATGTATATGTGTGTGTATGTGTGTATGTATATGTGTGTGTATGTATATGTGTGTATGTATATGTGTGTGTGTGTGTATGTATATGTATGTATATGTGTGTGTGTGTGTGTATGTATATGTGTGTGTATTCATGTGTATGTATATATGTGTGTATGTATATGTATGTATATGTGTGTGTATGTATATGTGTGTATGTATATATGTGTGTATGTATATGTATGCATATGTGTGTGTATTTGTGTTTGTATTTGTGTGTATGTATATATGTGTGTATGTATATGTGTGTGTATTTGTGTGTATGTATATATTTGTGTATGTATATGTATGTATATGTGTGTCTGTGTGTGTGTGTGTGTGTGTATTTGTGTGTATGTATATATGTGTGTATGTATATGTATGTATATGTGTGTATGTATATGTGTGTGTATTTGTGTGTATGTATATATTTGTGTATGTATATGTGTGTGTGTGTATTTGTGTGTATGTATATATGTGTGTATGTATATGTATGTATATGTGTGTGTATGTATATGTATGTATATGTATGTATATGTGTGTATGTATATGTGTGTATGTATATATGTGTGTATGTATATATATATGTATATGTGTGTGTATGTAAATATATATATATATTTCACCTAGGATACTAGCTTGGCAATGAAAATGAATTATTTATGAATTATTATTAAGTGTATGTAATGTTATATCCTTCAGATTTGCATCCAACCAAAACTGGATTAGAGAAAAGACATCAATACCAGCAGTCAAATCACTCAATGCTGAAGCAAGAGATGGATTTTCATGTTATCAACATAAGGTTAAATAAGATTATAAATCTATTTAAAAAAATAAATAAAATGAATTTTGTAGCTAGTTCAGTAAATCATTATGATTTAGTAACTGGGTGTGCACAGCTAACATTTGTTTGACTAAAATAAAATCTGCATAAAGGACATTGTTTTATTTTTTAAAAGTTCATAAGTAAAATATGTAGTCAAACTAATGGACAATGGCAGTGACATAAACAAACCGAGACACGTATGGATGAATTTCTTGGGTGGAGCAGATAAATGGTAAAATGTTGTCTTTACCCTAATGTTCAATAAAAAATAAAGCTGTAAAACTGATACAATGTGCATTTACTAATTGTTATTGTCATTAAAATCTTTAACTACCAAGCATTTGGAATTTCAAGAAGACAACGAAGAGAAAAAAAAAAAGCAAAATGTTATATATTTTAGAATTATTTACCTCTTATCACGAACTTTAGCCTAAAATCATGGAATTAGTTAATACAAACCATGTGATATTATTTTTCATATTTACAATGGAGACAGACCATTAATACAACTGTGAGTAATATTTTTTAGTAAAATAAAAATTTTATTTGCAAAATATTATTTCCCAGTAATGGTATCTGCCAGTAATGGTATCTGCTAGTAATGGTATTTACCAGTAATGGTATCTGCCAGTAATGGTATCTGCTAGCAATGGTATCTGCTAGTAAAGATATCTGCTAGTAATGGTATCTGCTAGTAATGGTATTTGCTAGTAATGATATTTGCTGTAATGGTATCTGCTAGTAATGGTATCTGCCAGTAACGGTATCTGCTAGTAATGGTATCTGCCAGTAATGGTATCTGCTAGTAATGGTAGCTGCTAGTAATGGTATCTGACAGTAATGGTATCTGCTAGTAATGGTATCTGCCAGTAATGGTATCTGCCAGTAATGGTATCTGCCAGTAATGATATCTGCTAGTAATGGTAGCTGCTAGTAATGGTATCTGACAGTAATGGTATCTGCTAGTAATGGTAGCTGCTAGTAATGGTATCTGACAGTAATGGTATCTGCTAGTAATGGTATCTGCCAGTAATGGTATCTGCCAGTAATGGTATCTGCCAGTAATGATATCTGCTAGTAATGGTATCTGCCAGTAATGGTAACTGCTAGTAATGGTATCTGCTAGTAATGGTATCTGGCAGTAATGGTATCTGCTAGTAATGGTATCTGCTAGTAATGTTATCTGCCAGTAATGGTATCTGACAGTAATGGTATCTGCTAGTTATGGTATCAGACAGTAATGGTATATGCTAGTAATGGTACCTGCTAGTAATGGTATATGCTAGCAATGGTACCTGACAGTAATGTTATCTGTCAGTAATGGTATCTGCTAGAAATGGTATCTGCTAGTAATGGTATCTGCCAGTAATAGTATCTGCCAGTTATGGTATCGGCCAGTAATGGTATCTGCCAGTTATGGTAACTGCCAGTTATTGTATCTGCCAGTAATGGTATCTGTTAGTAATGGTATCTGACAGTAATGGTATTTGCTGTAATGGTATCTGCTAGTAATGGTATCTGCCAGTAATGGTATCTGCTAGTAATGATATCTGCTAGTAATGGTATCTGCCAGTAATGGTATCTGTCAGTAAAGGTATCTGCTAGTAATGGTATCTGCCAGTAATGGTATCTGCTACAAATGGTATCTGACAGTAATGGTATTTGCTGTAATGGTATCTGCCAGTAATGGTATCTGCTAGTAATGGTATCTGACATTAATGGTATCTGCAAGTTATAGAATCTGCTACTTATGATATCTGCTAGTTATGGTATCTGCTAGTAATTATTATTATTTATGAATTATCATTAAGTGTATGTAATGTTATATCCTTCAGATTTGCATCCAACCAAAACTGGATTAGAGAAAAGACATCAATACCAGCAGTCAAATCACTCAATGCTGAAGCAAGAGATGGATTTTCATGTTATCAACATAAGGTTAAATAAGATTATAAATCTATTTAAAAAAATAAATAAAATGAATTTTGTAGCTAGTTCAGTAAATCATTATGATTTAGTAACTGGGTGTGCACAGCTAACATTTGTTTGACTAAAATAAAATCTGCATAAAGGACATTGTTTTATTTTTTAAAAGTTCATAAGTAAAATATGTAGTCAAACTAATGGACAATGGCAGTGACATAAACAAACCGAGACACGTATGGATGAATTTCTTGGGTGGAGCAGATAAATGGTAAAATGTTGTCTTTACCCTAATGTTCAATAAAAAATAAAGCTGTAAAACTGATACAATGTGCATTTACTAATTGTTATTGTCATTAAAATCTTTAACTACCAAGCATTTGGAATTTCAAGAAGACAACGAAGAGAAAAAAAAAAAGCAAAATGTTATATATTTTAGAATTATTTACCTCTTATCACGAACTTTAGCCTAAAATCATGGAATTAGTTAATACAAACCATGTGATATTATTTTTCATATTTACAATGGAGACAGACCATTAATACAACTGTGAGTAATATTTTTTAGTAAAATAAAAATTTTATTTGCAAAATATTATTTCCCAGTAATGGTATCTGCCAGTAATGGTATCTGCTAGTAATGGTATTTACCAGTAATGGTATCTGCCAGTAATGGTATCTGCTAGCAATGGTATCTGCTAGTAAAGATATCTGCTAGTAATGGTATCTGCTAGTAATGGTATTTGCTAGTAATGATATTTGCTGTAATGGTATCTGCTAGTAATGGTATCTGCCAGTAACGGTATCTGCTAGTAATGGTATCTGCCAGTAATGGTATCTGCTAGTAATGGTAGCTGCTAGTAATGGTATCTGACAGTAATGGTATCTGCTAGTAATGGTATCTGCCAGTAATGGTATCTGCCAGTAATGGTATCTGCCAGTAATGATATCTGCTAGTAATGGTATCTGCCAGTAATGGTAACTGCTAGTAATGGTATCTGCTAGTAATGGTATCTGGCAGTAATGGTATCTGCTAGTAATGGTATCTGCTATTAATGTTATCTGCCAGTAATGGTATCTGCCAGTAATGATATCTGCCAGTAATGGTATCTGCTAGTAATGTTATCTGCCAGTAATGGTATCTGACAGTAATGGTATCTGCTAGTTATGGTATCAGACAGTAATGGTATATGCTAGTAATGGTACCTGCTAGTAATGGTATATGCTAGCAATGGTACATGACAGTAATGTTATCTGTCAGTAATGGTATCTGCTAGAAATGGTATCTGCTAGTAATGGTATCTGCCAGTAATAGTATCTGCCAGTTATGGTATCGGCCAGTAATGGTATCTGCCAGTTATGGTAACTGCCAGTTATTGTATCTGCCAGTAATGGTATCTGTTAGTAATGGTATCTGACAGTAATGGTATTTGCTGTAATGGTATCTGCTAGTAATGGTATCTGCCAGTAATGGTATCTGCTAGTAATGATATCTGCTAGTAATGGTATCTGCCAGTAATGGTATCTGTCAGTAAAGGTATCTGCTAGTAATGGTATCTGCCAGTAATGGTATCTGCTAAAAATGGTATCTGACAGTAATGGTATTTGCTGTAATGGTATCTGCCAGTAATGGTATCTGCTAGTAATGGTATCTGACATTAATGGTATCTGCAAGTTATGGAATCTGCTAGTTATGATATCTGCTAGTTATGGTATCTGCTAGTAATTATTATTATTTATGAATTATCATTAAGTGTATGTAATGTTATATCCTTCAGATTTGCATCCAACCAAAACTGGATTAGAGAAAAGACATCAATACCAGCAGTCAAATCACTCAATGCTGAAGCAAGAGATGGATTTTCATGTTATCAACATAAGGTTAAATAAGATTATAAATCTATTTAAAAAAATAAATAAAATGAATTTTGTAGCTAGTTCAGTAAATCATTATGATTTAGTAACTGGGTGTGCACAGCTAACATTTGTTTGACTAAAATAAAATCTGCATAAAGGACATTGTTTTATTTTTTAAAAGTTCATAAGTAAAATATGTAGTCAAACTAATGGACAATGGCAGTGACATAAACAAACCGAGACACGTATGGATGAATTTCTTGGGTGGAGCAGATAAATGGTAAAATGTTGTCTTTACCCTAATGTTCAATAAAAAATAAAGCTGTAAAACTGATACAATGTGCATTTACTAATTGTTATTGTCATTAAAATCTTTAACTACCAAGCATTTGGAATTTCAAGAAGACAACGAAGAGAAAAAAAAAAAGCAAAATGTTATATATTTTAGAATTATTTACCTCTTATCACAAACTTTAGCCTAAAATCATGGAATTAGTTAATACAAACCATGTGATATTATTTTTCATATTTACAATGGAGACAGACCATTAATACAACTGTGAGTAATATTTTTTAGTAAAATAAAAATTTTATTTGCAAAATAATATTTCCCAGTAATGGTATCTGCCAGTAATGGTATCTGCTAGTAATGGTATTTACCAGTAATGGTATCTGCCAGTAATGGTATCTGCTAGCAATGGTATCTGCTAGTAAAGATATCTGCTAGTAATGGTATCTGCTAGTAATGGTATTTGCTAGTAATGATATTTGCTGTAATGGTATCTGCTAGTAATGGTATCTGCCAGTAACGGTATCTGCTAGTAATGGTATCTGCCAGTAATGGAATCTGCTAGTAATGGTAGCTGCTAGTAATGGTATCTGATAGTAATGGTATCTGACAGTAATGGTATCTGCTAGTAATGGTATCTGCCAGTAATGGTATCTGCCAGTAATGGTATCTGCCAGTAATGATATCTGCTAGTAATGGTATCTGCCAGTAATGGTAACTGCTAGTAATGGTATCTGCTAGTAATGGTATCTGGCAGTAATGGTATCTGCTAGTAATGGTATCTGCTATTAATGTTATCTGCCAGTAATGGTATCTGCCAGTAATGATATCTGCCAGTAATGGTATCTGCTAGTAATGTTATCTGCCAGTAATGGTATCTGACAGTAATGGTATCTGCTAGTTATGGTATCAGACAGTAATGGTATATGCTAGTAATGGTACCTGCTAGTAATGGTATATGCTAGCAATGGTACCTGACAGTAATGTTATCTGTCAGTAATGGTATCTGCTAGAAATGGTATCTGCTAGTAATGGTATCTGCCAGTAATAGTATCTGCCAGTTATGGTATCGGCCAGTAATGGTATCTGCCAGTAATGGTAACTGCCAGTTATTGTATCTGCCAGTAATGGTATCTGTTAGTAATGGTATCTGACAGTAATGGTATTTGCTGTAATGGTATCTGCTAGTAATGGTATCTGCCAGTTATGGTATCTGCTAGTAATGATATCTGCTAGTAATGGTATCTGCCAGTAATGGTATCTGTCAGTAATGGTATCTGCTAGTAATGGTATCTGCCAGTAATGGTATCTGCTAAAAATGGTATCTGACAGTAATGGTATTTGCTGTAATGGTATCTGCCAGTAATGGTATCTGCTAGTAATGGTATCTGACATTAATGGTATCTGCAAGTTATGGAATCTGCTAGTTATGATATCTGCTAGTTATGGTATCTGCTAGTAATGGTATCTGCTAGTAATGGTATCTGACATTAATGGTATCTGCCAGTTATGGTATCTGCTAGTTATGAGATCTGCTATTAATGGTATTTGCCATTATTCTTATCTGCTAGTAATGGTATCTGCTAGTAATGGTATCTGCCAATAATGGTATCTGCTAGTAATGGTATCTGTTAGTTATGGTATCTGCCAGTAATGGTATCTGTTAGTTATGGTATCTGCCAGTAATGGTATCTGCTAGTAATGGTATCTGCCAGTAATGGTATCTGCTAGTAATGGTATCTGCCAGTAATGGTATCTGCCAGTAATGGAATTTGTAAGTTATGGTATATGTCAGTAATGGTATCTGTTAGTTATGGTATCTGCCAGTAATGGTATCTGCTAGTAATGGTATCTGCCAGTAATGGTATCTGCTAGTAATGGTATCTGCCAGTAATGGTATCTGCTAGTTATGATATCTGCCAAAAATGGTATCTGTTAGTTATGGTATCTGCCAGTAATGATTTTTGTTAGTTATGGTATCTGCCAGTAATGATTTCTGTTAGTTATGGTATCTGCCAGTAATGGTTTCTGCTAGTAATGTTATGTGCCAG
Source organism: Bombina bombina (assembly GCF_027579735.1). NCBI lineage: Eukaryota > Metazoa > Chordata > Amphibia > Anura > Bombinatoridae > Bombina > Bombina bombina. The sequence continues at coordinate 14,258,335 of NC_069509.1, read as the reverse complement.
TAATGGTATTTGCTGTAATGGTATCTGCCAGTAATGGTATCTGCTAGTAATGGTATCTGCTAGTAATGGTATCTGACAGTTATGGTATCTGCTAGTTATGATATCTGATAGTTATGGTATCTGCTAGTAATGGCATCTGCTAGTAATGGTATCTGACATTAATGGTATCTGCCAGTTATGGTATCTGCTAGTTATGAGATCTGCTAGTAATGGTATTTGCCATTATTCGTATCTGCTAGTAATGGTATCTGCTAGTAATGGTATCTGCCAGTAATGGCATCTGCTAGTAATGGTATCTGTTAGTTATGGTATCTGCAAAAAATGGTATCTGTTAGTTATGGTATCTGCTTGTAATGGTATCTGCCAGTAATGGTATCTGCTAGTAATGGTATCTGCCAGTAATGGTATCTGCCAGTAATGGAATCTGTAAGTTATGGTATATGCCAGTAATGGTATCTGTTAGTTATGGTATCTGCCAGTAATGGTATATGTTAGTTATGGTATCTGCCAGTAATGGTATCTGCTTGTAATGGTATCTGCCAGTAATGGTATCTGCTAGTAATGGTATCTGCCAGTAATGGTATCTGCCAGTAATGGTATCTGACAGTAATGGTATCTGCTAGTTATGGTATATGCCAGTAATGGTATCTGTTAGGTATGGTATCTGCCAGTAATGGAATCTGCTAGTAATGGTATCTGCCAGTAATGGTATCTGCTAGTAATGGTATTTGCTAGTAATGATATTTGCTGTAATGGTATCTGCTAGTAATGGTATCTGCCAGTAACGGTATCTGCTAGTAATGGTATCTGCCAGTAATGGAATCTGCTAGTAATGGTAGCTGCTGGTAATGGTATCTGATAGTAATGGTATCTGACAGTAATGGTATCTGCTAGTAATGGTATCTGCCAGTAATGGTATCTGCCAGTAATGGTATCTGCCAGTAATGATATCTGCTAGTAATGGTATCTGCCAGTAATGGTAACTGCTAGTAATGGTATCTGCTAGTAATGGTATCTGGCAGTAATGGTATCTGCTAGTAATGGTATCTGCTATTAATGTTATCTGCCAGTAATGGTATCTGCCAGTAATGATATCTGCCAGTAATGGTATCTGCTAGTAATGTTATCTGCCAGTAATGGTATCTGACAGTAATGGTATCTGCTAGTTATGGTATCAGACAGTAATGGTATATGCTAGTAATGGTACCTGCTAGTAATGGTATATGCTAGCAATGGTACCTGACAGTAATGTTATCTGTCAGTAATGGTATCTGCTAGAAATGGTATCTGCTAGTAATGGTATCTGCCAGTAATAGTATCTGCCAGTTATGGTATCGGCCAGTAATGGTATCTGCCAGTAATGGTAACTGCCAGTTATTGTATCTGCCAGTAATGGTATCTGTTAGTAATGGTATCTGACAGTAATGGTATTTGCTGTAATGGTATCTGCTAGTAATGGTATCTGCCAGTTATGGTATCTGCTAGTAATGATATCTGCTAGTAATGGTATCTGCCAGTAATGGTATCTGTCAGTAATGGTATCTGCTAGTAATGGTATCTGCCAGTAATGGTATCTGCTAAAAATGGTATCTGACAGTAATGGTATTTGCTGTAATGGTATCTGCCAGTAATGGTATCTGCTAGTAATGGTATCTGACATTAATGGTATCTGCAAGTTATGGAATCTGCTAGTTATGATATCTGCTAGTTATGGTATCTGCTAGTAATGGTATCTGCTAGTAATGGTATCTGACATTAATGGTATCTGCCAGTTATGGTATCTGCTAGTTATGAGATCTGCTATTAATGGTATTTGCCATTATTCTTATCTGCTAGTAATGGTATCTGCTAGTAATGGTATCTGCCAATAATGGTATCTGCTAGTAATGGTATCTGTTAGTTATGGTATCTGCCAGTAATGGTATCTGCTAGTAATGGTATCTGCCAGTAATGGTATCTGCTAGTAATGGTATCTGCCAGTAATGGTATCTGCCAGTAATGGAATTTGTAAGTTATGGTATATGTCAGTAATGGTATCTGTTCGTTATGGTATCTGCCAGTAATGGTATCTGCTAGTAATGGTATCTGCCAGTAATGGTATCTGCTAGTAATGGTATCTGCCAGTAATGGTATCTGCTAGTTATGATATCTGCCAAAAATGGTATCTGTTAGTTATGGTATCTGCCAGTAATGATTTTTGTTAGTTATGGTATCTGCCAGTAATGATTTCTGTTAGTTATGGTATCTGCCAGTAATGGTTTCTGCTAGTAATGTTATGTGCCAGTAATGGTATTTGCTGTAATGGTATCTGCCAGTAATGGAATCTGCTAGTAATGGTATCTGCTAGTAATGGTATCTGACAGTTATGGTATCTGCTAGTTATGATATCTGATAGTTATGGTATCTGCTAGTAATGGCATCTGCTAGTAATGGTATCTGACATTAATGGTATCTGCCAGTTATGGTATCTGCTAGTTATGAGATCTGCTAGTAATGGTATTTTCCATTATTCATATCTGCTAGTAATGGTATCTGCTAGTAATGGTATCTGCCAGTAATGGCATCTGCTAGTAATGGTATCTGTTAGTTATGGTATCTGCCAAAAATGGTATCTGTTAGTTATGGTATCTGCTTGTAATGGTATCTGCCAGTAATGGTATCTGCTAGTAATGGTATCTGCCAGTAATGGTATCTGCCAGTAATGGAATCTGTAAGTTATGGTATATGCCAGTAATGGTATCTGTTAGTTATGGTATCTGCCAGTAATGGTATATGTTAGTTATGGTATCTGCCAGTAATGGTATCTGCTTGTAATGGTATCTGCCAGTAATGGTATCTGCTAGTAATGGTATCTGCCAGTAATGGTATCTGACAGTAATGGTATCTGCTAGTTATGGTATATGCCAGTAATGGTATCTGTTAGGTATGGTATCTGCCAGTAATGGAATCTGCTAGTAATGGTATCTGCCAGTAATGGTATCTGCTAGTAATGGTATCTGACAGTAATGGTATCTGCCAGTAATGGTATCTGCTAGTTATGATATCTGCCAAAAATTGTATATGTTAGTTATGGTATCTGCAAGTAAAGTTATCTGCTAGTAATGGTATCTGTAAGTTATGGTATATGCCAGTAATGGTATCTGTTAGGTATGGTATCTGCCAGTAATGGAATCTGCTAGTAATGGTATCTGCCAGTAATGGTATCTGCTAGTAATGGTATCTGACAGTAATGGTATCTGACAGTAATGGTATCTGCTAGTTATGAAATCTGCCAAAAATTGTATATGTTAGTTATGGTATCTGCAAGTAATGTTATCTGCTAGTAATGGTATCTGCCAGTAATGGTATCTGCCAGTAATGGCATCTGTTAGTTATGGTATCTGCCAGTAATGGTATCTGCTAGTAATGGTATCTGCCAGTAATTGTATATGCTAGTAATGGTATCTGCCAGTAATGGTATCTGCTAGTAATGGTATCTGCTAGTTATTGTATCTGCCAGTAATGGTATCTGCTAGTAATGGTATCTGCTAGTTATTGTATCTGCCAGTAATGGTATCTGCTAGTAAAGGTATATGCTAGTAATGGTATCTGACAGTAATGGTATCTTCTAGTTATGGTATATGCCAGTAATGGTATCTGCTAGTAATGGTATCTGCCAGTAATGGTATCTGCTAGTTATGATATCTGCCAAAAATTGTATATGTTAGTTATGGTATCTGCAAGTAAAGTTATCTGCTAGTAATGGTATCTGTAAGTTATTGTATCTGCCAGTAATGGTATCTGCTAGTAATGGTATCTGCTAGTTATTGTATCTGCCAGTAATGGTATCTGCTAGTAAAGGTATATGCTAGTAATGGTATCTGCTAGTAATGGTATCTGCCAGTAATGGTATCTGCTAGTAATGGTATCTGACAGTAATGGTATCTGCCAGTAATGGTATCTGCTAGTTATGATATCTGCCAAAAATTGTATATGTTAGTTATGGTATCTGCAAGTAAAGTTATCTGCTAGTAATGGTATCTGCTAGTTATTGTATCTGCCAGTAATGGTATCTGCTAGTAAAGGTATATGCTAGTAATGGTATCTGACAGTAATGGTATCTTCTAGTTATGTTATCTGCCAGTAATGGTATCTGCTAGTAATGGTATCTGCCAGTAATGGTATCTGCTAGTAATGGTATCTGCTAGTAATGGTATCTGCCAGTAATGGTATCTGCCAGTTATGGTATCTGCTAGTTATTGTATCTGCCAGTAATGGTATCTGCTAGTAATGGTATCTGCTAGTTATTGTATCTGCCAGTAATGGTATCTGCTAGTAAAGGTATATGCTAGTAATGGTATCTGACAGTAATGGTATCTGCTAGTTATGGTATCTGCTAGTTATTGTATCTGCCAGTAATGGTATCTGCTAGTAATGGTATCTGCTAGTAATGGTATCTGACAGTAATGGTATCTGCTAGTTATGGTATCTGCTAGTTATGGTATTTGCCAGTAATGGTATCTGCTAGTAATGATATCTGCTAGTCTGTCCCGGGACAGACACACTAATATGCTGCCTAAAAATCCTTTACAATGGGAGGTGGCTACTGAGAAACTTTTGAGGTAAAATATCTTCCTTTTTTACATAGAGATGTTCAGGTGATATTTTCTAATCAGCTTTTTACAGCTACGCTGCATCACTTTCAAGTGTTTAAACATTTGGGTATTATGGCCCTTTAATGTCTTACTTTTTATCATTCTGCTTTAAGGACTTAGAGGCCTATAGGTTTAGTAATTGCATTTTGTGGGCAGGGTCACTGGTGTTTTTTAGATGGCCAAAGATCAAAAAGAAGGAATTATAAAGAGAGTTTAATCTGTGCTCTATCCACTGTTTCTTAAAATGTAACTTTTAATAATAACATAAAAATGTAGTTCTTCTAGCAAAGAGATTAAATATAGAAAATGATTACAAAAAAGCTGAATCATCTCCTTCCTCTTCTTACTCAATGGATAGAAAAGATAAAAGAAAGATTCTATGGCTTTCTTGGCTGATAACTGAGTATGTGAGTGTCAGGTGGAGGTAACATCCAATAAGCAGCTAAAAAAAGATAAGGGAAAAAAGGAAAAATAAAACAGATAATGAATTTTGGTGATTACATTGGCCTTTATAAAATCTGAAACCAGAATAACAGTAAAAAAATCATCACTCACGAGTGCAGAAATGAATGTGTGAGCGTGAGTGATAAATTGCACTCCACTCGTAATCTAACCCTTAATTAGTTATTTATTGGTATCATATATGAAATCATCAGGAATGTCAAATGAAAATAATTAATCATCAGCTTTCTAGGAAGATGGAATTTACTGTTTTAAAACTTAATCTAAATAATTTCTCAGACAACTCAAATTGTCGGTCATAAGATTTTGAAGCCCTTTATGCATTTTATTAACGCCACCATTAAAATGTGTAATAACGTAGGCCTAGATTACAAATGGAGGTCAAATACAACTGTGTTCTGGCTTTTTTTTTTTTGCAGTCTAACCCAAGTGCGCTAAAGCCAAAGGTGTGTTAATAACTTGCAATATCATTGTTCCTCCCTCAGAAGAAAATGTTATTTTATTAAAATGCATCTTTATCTATCTATCTATCTATCTATCTATCTATCTATCTATCTATCTATCCATCTATCTATCTTTAAAAATAAAAATAACTTCTTCTGAGTGAAGAACAATGCTTTTTCAAGTAATTCTATTCTCAACTATGAGTTTCAAGGAGAAAACATTCTCAGCCTGATTTTACCACTGCGGTGACAAAAGAAATAGCTCAGCATGCTAAGGCACTGTGACTGAGCTCTGTAGCAACCCAAGGGTTGCAGGTTCGATCCCCGGTGAGGTCCACTCAGCCTTTCATCCTTCCGAGGTCGATAAAATGAGCAGCGCCTTGAGACCCTTGCGGGTGATTAGCCGCACTTTACAAGTACCCAATACAATACTAGTAACGAGACAAAATAATTAGTCATAACCATGAGCTGATGTTGTTATGCAAGTCACTCCAAGTAATGAAGTCAACAGATGATGGAAAAAGAAGACTTGTATTTAACAGAAATGTAAAGGCTATAATAAGATAGGCTGAACATTTATTACAATTTATTCTGAGTGTCCATAGAAAAAGTATTGTGTCAGTCATGTAAATGCATTAAGATGTGCAGTAAAACAGCTGTACAATATCATTTCATTCTTTATTTAGACCCTTTTACCTCTAATGTATCTCTGAAAATTTAGGGTTTTTTATTCTGAGTATGCAAAGTGCACACTGCACACTTCACAAGCCTAACCCTGCTACATATCTGTCCACAATTAGTCCTAGCAGAGGTGATACAATACAAAAGTATAGAACAATGCAAGCTTAACTAGCAAATGACAGTGACAAGCTGTGTCAGCTGCAGAAACAAGTCCAGTTTTTCTCCCTCCCAGTAAGATTAGTAGCAGGGGAATTTAGTAATAGAAAAACTATTGGTTTTAGTGTATTTGGAGTATTCACATTTGCTGGTATGTTATTTTATTGCAAGAGAATAGAGAAGATTTTAACTTACAAGAACCTAGAATACGAGTTTTGCGTTGCAGCTTTTAATGCTGAAAAATGGCAATTTCAGTGTAAAAGCAGGAACGTACTATTAGGAGTCGTGTCGCTATAGCTATACCGCAAGCATTTTAGCCTGTAACGCAACATCAATCCCGCACTCAAAAAAATAACTTTTTTGTGTGGGATTTCCATAGCGCCGGTATTACAGGTTGTGCAGTTAGACTAAAAAGCTTGCGTTACAGCCTATACCAACACAATCCATTCCGCCTTCTCAAAGCAGTATTATGGATTTTGTGTAACAAAAATGTTTCACAAAACTCATAACTAAACTGTTATAAAGTACACTAACACCCATAAACTACCTATTAACCCCTAAACCACCGCCCTCCCGCATTGCAAACACTATTTAAAAGTTATTAACCCACATTGCGGCTATTAAATAAACATATTAACCCCGAATCTGCTGCACACCCACATCACCAACACTATTTAAATATATTACGCCCTAAACCGCCGCTCCCCAACATCGCAGCCACCATATTAAAGTTATTAACCCTTATTTTTCCGCCCCCCAAGATTGCCGCCACTAAATAAAGTTATTAACCTCTAAACCTCTGGCCTCCCACATCTCCGCCACTAAATAAACCTATTAACCCCTAAATTGCCAGCCCTCCCACATCGCAAAACACTAAATTAAACTTTTAACCCCAAACCTAACACCCCCTAACTTTAAATTAAAATATCTAAATTACAAGTTTAAAAAAAAACTTACACTACGAAAAAAATAACAAAATCTAAATTACAACTTAAAAAAAAACTAACACTATGAAAAATTAAAAAAATCTAAATTTACCAAAAATAAAAAACACTAAAATCATGGAAAATAAAAAAGACTAAGATTATAAAAAATAATAAACAAAATTATCAAAAATAAAAACAATTACACCTAATCTAATAGCCCTAAACAAATATAAAAAAGCACCACCAAAATAAAAACACCCCCTAGCCTACAATAAACTACCAATGGTCCTTAAAAGGGCCTTTTGCTGGGCATTGCCCCAAAGAAATCAGCTCTTTTACCTGTAAAAAAAATACAAACACCCCCAACAGTAAAAACCACCACCCAACCAACCAGCCCCCCAAATAAAAACCCTATCTAAAAAAACCTAAGCTCCCCATTGCCCTGAAAATAAAAAGCCCCCCTAAAATAAAAACACCACCTAGCCTACAATAAACTACCAATAGCCCTTAAAAATGCCTTTTGTGGGGCATTGCCCTAAATAAATCAGCTCTTTTACCTGTAAGAAATACAAAGTCCCCCCAACAGCAAAACTCACCACCCAACCAACCCCCCAAAATAAAAAAAACTAACTAAAAAAAAACTAAGCTACCCATAACCCCTACAGGGGCATTTAGGTCTTTTACAAATTGCCCAAACTCTAATCTAAAAAAAAAACACCCAAAAAACAAACAAAAAAAAACTAACACTAACCAAAGAAGATCTACCCACGGTTTCTGAAGTCCGGACATCCAGGCAGCAAGAAGTCTTCATCCAGGCGGCGAGGTCTTCATCCATCCTGGGGGCATCTTCTATCTTCAACCCGGTGGAACAGAGCTATCCTGGATCCCATCTGTGGCAAACCTTGCCACTTATGAACTATGCGGGAATTGTTATTTAGGCTAATGGTTAAAATGTATGTTAAACTGTATGTTACTGTAATACAATTATATGTTTGATGATGTCATTGTGTCTCCATACAGCAGGGGATGTCGGGAAGACGCCCTTGCATGGTGAGTCTCTCATACAGTTCACCTAAGTAAAACCCCTGCTGTATCAGTTCGGAAACCCCATATAGGGGAGACTGTTTTAAAAGTTGTTGTTCTTCCGGTAAAGTCGTTGTTGACTCCCAAGCTATGTGTCGACTAGTTCTTGGGGGAAAGGGGTTATTTTTCATCACTTACCAAAGGTGCACAAGTCCATTGAAAATGTCAAAGGTAGACCGATTGTTTCAGGGATCGGTTCCCTTTTCGAAAATCTGTCGAATTGGATCGAATCATTGTTACAACCCTTAGTTTGGAAGTTGCCTACCTTTCTATGTGGCACTCAACATCTGTTAAAATGTGTGGGAGAAATTAAATGGCTTCCAGATTACTGTTGGCTGACAGTGGACATGGTGGGATTATATTCCGCCATCCCACATGATAAGGGCCTATACGCTGTGAAATACATGCTTGATTTCTTGAGTGACTACACATCTGAGTTAAAGGACTACATCTTGCGTGTCATCGAATTTCTGCTGAACCACAACTATTTCACCTTTGGGGGACAGTTCTATCTGCAGAGGCGTGGGACGGCGATGGAAGCCAAGTTCGCACAAGCCTATGCCAATTTGTTCATGGGCTGGTGGAAGCTATCCCACGTCTTTGCAAATATGAATTCCTTTGGTGAATGGATAGTGGGTTATAAACGTTACATAGACGACCTTCTGTTTGTCTGGGCAGGGAAGCTAGTGAACAGTTTGTCACATACCTCAACAGCAACGATGTAGGTTTGTCATTTACTTTTTGTTTTGACACATTAAAGGTTGATTACCTGGACGTTACCCTAATAGGTGACATCGTTGCTGGGGGGGGGGTCAAGACAAAGCTCTTCACTAAGCCTATCTCAGCAAATTCTTTGATTCATGCAAGAAGTTGTCATCCACGCCATATGCATTATGGCGTGGCCAAAGGTCAGCTTATCAGAGCCAAGCAGAATTGCTCAGATAGTGCTGATTATGACAAAGAGAGTAAGATATTGATTCAGAAACTGAGAGAAAGGGGTTATCCAGAGGGCCCTATCACTAGAGCAATGAGAGAAGTTCAATGCATGCCCAGAGAAACATTATTGCAGCCCAAACCGCCCAGACAGGAAGGGAGAAGTGAGATTACTTTTGTGACTACTTATACTAGTCAGTACAACAAAGTTTGTAATATTATCAAAAAGAATCTCCAAATTCTAAGAGGAGATGACATATTGAAAAATGTCATAGAGAAAGGCTGTAGATTTGTACCCAGAAGAAATATCACAATTGGGAATATGATCTCTCCCAGTATGTTAAAGAAACCTAAGAAAGAGAGTAGTTGGTTGAGCTGCAAGGGTCACTACAAATGTGACACTAGAAGTTGTACAGCTTGCAGCTACACACTAACCAGTAAGGTATTTCAATCAACATTCACACAAAAAGTCTATGAGTGTAAACTATGTACCAATTGTAGAACAGAATTTGTTATATATAGGGTGCAATGCAATTACTGTAAACTCCAGTATGTGAGGTGTACGTTGAGAGAGGCTCAGGCAAGAATTAGGGAGCATCTCAATGATATAGAGAAAGAGAGGACCACCACAGGAGTTGCTAAACATTTTTTGTTCGAACATCAGGGTAATGTAAGCACCCTTAGATGGATGATCATAGATGTGATAAAGAAAAAACCCAGAGGGGGTGACAGGGTTCAAGAGCTTTTTCGCAGGGAGGCATACTGGATCTTTACCCTCAACACACGTAGACCAGCTGGTATGAATATAGCTGAAGACATTATCAATTTTTGGGAAAGATAAGGATCAACGTAAATATATTTGCTATCTGCACACATGGTGAGACATTATGCAATATGATACAGTTACATGCTGGCTGAATAATAATCTAATAGGCATATTACGATCCAATTATAACCTAACACTGATGTAATAATAACAGTAATCGATTAAATTCACCCCCAATGGAATTGAAGGATACCCCATTATTTCTTTAGACTTTAAGTAGGGGTCACAGTTGAGCTTTCTAGAAGCAGTACAGGTGAGCATTGATGATAGATATATTATCTGATAAAGGAGCATCAGCAAGCCCGAATAGCTTTCGACTGAGTACTAACGAATTACAGCAAGACAATTTGAGGGTTATCCATACTGAGGGGTAATTTATCCTAATTGGGAGTAGTATGTTCATTACATTATATACATAAAAATATTTTAGTCATTAGATTTAGACACAATTGTGCAATTATGAATTATAGATAATTGACCTGGCTAAACAGATACTTAATGCCGTTAATTGTCATAGCCATGTCTATGAGTAATAATACAAGCTAGTGCCATTGATATCATGTTGTAATTTATGGTTATAGATATTGGATATTATCATTATGACAAATATCAGACAGCATGTAACAGTTCAAAACCAAATTATGTAGGAAAAGACACCCAGTCCGATAAGTGAATATGACAAACTGATCATTGGGGTGTATGCTGAATTTTCGGCACAAATACATTAGATTGTGTCACTTTGAGTGTGATAACCAAATATATTTTACAGGAGGCATTACATATCACCATTTACTATTACCATCCTGTCTATTGATAAAAGTGTATGAGGCATTGGTGAGAGAGAATGCCACAGCAGCCCACGGCAGCTCTTAGGAAGTTTGTCGCTCTATATATAAGCGCACATATTGCCAAGGTTAGAGAGATAACATTATGATAAGAGGCTATCTCATACCAGTAATGGACTGCTGTGGAAGGTGCCCATTGAGTATCTGGCGCAACTTTAGTCTATATACATATATATGGGCTACATGAAATCTTAATTCGGTAAAACATATTAATGTCCATGATCCCAAACAAATTAAATGAGATTTATTCTTATTTGTATTAGTTTAAACATTATATGTTTAACTGTGTCAAAAGGAGGAATAGAAGACAGTGGGAGGTAAATAACCAATGTCAGACGAGCTAAGGGGAGGAGGGAGTTCACACACCTACACAGGCAACCAATGAGATTGTGAGGGGGCATATAAAGCTCCACAGGTGAAACTAGAAAATCGAGTCTATGAATAAGGCACATCAGCCGAAATGCGTCAGACTGGCCTGTTTGTGACATGAACAGCTGTTTTATAGCACTTGTTACTGCATGTTAGCATCAAGTTTTTAATTGTACCTAATCAAATATGAACGTTTTATAAACAGCAGCATCCTACGATTTTTTGAATTTGCTATGGCAGAGGAGAGAGCCGTTGTTTGCTGCAGCTGGGCGTGCAGCCCTAATCACCCGTTGGAGCCCCGGGGATTTACACTTACTTTTCACAGCCAGGATCCGTGCATACTTCAAACAGTTGTTTGTATATGGTCTGTCAAATCCGTCCCGCGATTGGTCAGAAGTGGTCACGAGTGAAGTGAGGTCAGACGCCATCGGAGGAATCCCACGATCACGGACATGTGGTGAGGTCAAGAACCGAGGCTAAGGAATGACCATGATTAGACGGGTGAGATTGTTGAGTTAACCAGAGAAGGTGAGACCATTTGCTTTGTTTGTTGTAGTCCACCGCTAGTAGTTCGGATTGAGAAGTCGGAGGAGCACCGCTAACATTTGCATTATTATAACGCTACCAAGATTAGTTACTTGCTTGTCTCTGCCTACCAAAAAGATATTGCGGATCCTACTGCCTCTCTGCTACACCATCCTGCGCGGAGCATCCTCTTCATACTGTTGCCGCCATACACTGAAGTTGAATGCAAGGTAGCCGTTTCAAAATAGCGTCCCTTGCATTCCTATTGGCTGATTTGGTTCTTCAAATTCAAATCAGCCAATAGGATGAGAGCTTTTGAAATCCTATTGGCTGTTAGAAACAGCCAATAGGATGAGAGCTATTGAAATCCTATTGGCTGATTTAAACAACCAATAGGATTTCAGTAGCTCTCATCCTATTGGCTGTTTTGAACAGCCAATAGGATTTCAGAAGCTCTCATCCTATTGGCTGATTTGAATTTGAAGAATCAAATCAGCCAATAGGAATGAAAGAAACCCCATTTTGAAATGGCTACCTTGCATTCAATTTCAGTGTATGTCGGAGACCTATGAAGCGGATGCTCAGTGCAGGATGGGATCCAGGATAGCTCAGCTCCGTGCCGCCGGAATGAAGATAGAAGACGCCCCCAGGATGGATGAAGACCTTGCCGCCTGGATGAAGACTTCTGACCGCCTGAATGTCTGGACTTCAGAAACCATGAGTAGATCTTCTTGGGTTAGTGTTAGTTTTTACAAAAGGTTTGGGCAATTTGTAAAATAACTAAATGCCCTTTTAAGGGCAGTGAAAAAGAGCTAAATGTACTTTTAAGGGCAATGCCCATACAAATGCCCCTTTGGGGGCAATGGGTAGCTTAGGTTTTTTTAGAGTTATTTTTTTTTTATTTTGGGGTGTTGGTTGGGTGGTGGGTTTTACTGTTGGGGGACTTTGTATTTTTTTTACAGGTAAAAGAGGTGATTTCTTTAGGGCAATGCCCTACAAAAGGCAATTTCAACGGCTATTGGTAGTTTATTGTAGGTTAGGGGGTGTTTTTATTTGGGGGGCTTTTCTATTTTTATAGGGCTATTAGATTAGGTGTAATTGTTTTTATTTTTGATAATTTCGTTTATTTTTTTGTAATCTTAGTGTTTTTTTTTTTCGTGATTTTAGTGTTAATTATTTTTTGGTAAACGTACGCCTAGATTATGAGTTTTGTGGTAACAGGGGTGCGGTGCTAATGAGCAGTTTATGCTCACCTCTCACTTACAGACAGCGCTGGTATTACGGGTTTTTACAAACCCGGCGTTAACCGCAAAAAAGTGAGCGTAGAGCAAAATTTAGCTCCACATCTCACCTCAATACCAGCGCTGCTTACGTTAGCGGTGAGCTGGCTAAACATGTTTGTGCACGATTTCCCCATAGGAATCAATGGGGGAGAGCCGGCTGAAAAAAAAACCTAACACTTGCAAAAAAGCAGCGTTTAGCTCCTAACGCAGCCCCATTGATTCCTATGGGGAAAATACATTTATGTCTACACCTAACACCCTAACATGAACCCTGAGTCTTAACACCCCTAATCTTACACTTATTAACCCCTAATCTGCTGCCCGACATCGACAACACCTACATTATATTATTAACCCCTAGGGGGGTAGTTATCAAGCCGTCTACTTTTCTGGCTTCGCCGGCCCAATCCGTCCGCCTAAGCTCGCCTACCTTCGCCACCGCGGACCTTAAAAAATACGCCTAAGTTATCAAATAAAGCTGTCAAAAAGCCGCGGGGCGATGAGCAGCGGACTGTGACAGTTATCACTCATCCGATCTCGCTGCCCTTCGGCTTTTTCCCAGCTTTATTGCTAGCCTGTCACTAAGCACTCACACTAAACTGCACTGTTCTACCCCCTATACCGGTGCCCCCCGGAGGCCCCCGCAACTAAATAAAGTTACTAACCCCTAAACCACCGCTCCTAGACCCTGCCGCAAGTCTTATAAATGTATTAACCCCTAAACCGCCGCTCCCGGACACCGCTGCCACCTACATTATACCTAGTAACCCCTATCCTGCCCCCCCTATACCGTCGCCCTCTATTATAAAATTATTAACCCCTATCCTGCTGATCCCGCACCTCTCCGCAACTAAATAAATAGTTTAACCCCTAAATCGCCGCTCCATGAACCCGCCGCAACCTATATTAAACCTATTAACCCCTATCCTGCCCCCCCTACACCGTCGCCACCTATAATAAATTTATTAACCCCTATCCTGCCCCCCACTACGCCGCCGCCACTGTAATAAAATGATTAACCCCTAAACCTAAGTCTAACCCTAACCATAACGCCCCCCTAACTTAAATATTAATTAAATAAATCTAAATAAATTAACTCTTATTAACTAAATGAATCCTATTTAAAACTAAATACTTACTTATAAAATAAACCCTAAGATAGCTACAATGTAATTAATAATTATATTATAGCTATCTTAGGATTTATATTTATTTTACAGGTAACTTTGTATTTATTTTAGCTAGTTAGAATAGTTATTAAATAGTTATTAACTATTTAATAACTACCTAGCTAAAAGAAATACAAAATTACCTGTAAAATAAATCCTAACTTAAGTTACAATTAAACCTAATACTACACTATCATTAAATTAACTAAATAAACTACCTACAAATAACTACAATTAAATACAATTACATAAACTAACTAAAGTACAAAAAATAAAAAAAGCTAAGTTACAAAAAATACAAAATTAAGTTACAAACATGTTAAAAATATTACAACAATTTTAAGCTACTTACACCTAATCTAAGCCCCCTAATAAAATAACAAACCCCCCCAAAATAAAAAAAAATCCCTACCCTATTCTAAATTAAATAAATTTCAAAGCTCTTTTACCTTACCAGCCCTTAAAAGGGCCATTTGTGGGGGCATGCCCCAAAAAGTTCAGCTCTTTTGCCTGTAAAAGAAAAATATAACCCTCCCCCAACATTAAAACCCACCACCCACATACCCCTAATCTAACCCAAACCCCCCTTACAAAAACCTAACACTAATCCCCTGAAGATCATCCTACCTTGAGTCGTCTTCACTCAGCCGAGCCACCGATGGAACTGAAGAGGACATCCGGAGCGGAAGAAGTTAATCCTCCAAGCGGCGCTGAAGAAATCTTCCATCCGATGAAGTCATCATCCAGGCGGCGCTGAAGAAGTCTTCGATCCAGCCGATGTCATCTTCAAAGAGGCGCTGAAGAGGTCTTCTATCCGGGCGAAGTCATCTTCCAAGCCGGGTCTTGAATCTTCCTTCCGCCGACGCGGAACCACCTTCTTCACCGACGGACTACGATCGAATGACGGCTCCTTTAAGGGACGTCATCCAAGATGGCGTCCCCTCAATTCCGATTGGCTGATAGGATTCTATCAGCCAATCGGAATTAAGGTAGGAAAATCTGATTGGCTGATGGAATCAGCCAATCAGATTCAAGTTCAATCCGATTGGCTGATCCAATCAGCCAATCAGATTGAGCTCGCATTCTATTGGCTGATCGGAACAGCCAATAGAATGCGAGCTCAATCTGATTGGCTGATTCCATCAGCCAATCAGATTTTTCCTACCTTAATTCCGATTGGCTGATAGAATCCTATCAGCCAATCGGAATTGAGGGGACGCCATCTTGGATGACGTCCCTTAAAGGAGCCGTCATTCATCGTAGTCCGTCGGTGAAGAAGGTGGTTCCGCGTCGGCGGAAGGAAGATTCAAGACCCGGCTTGGAAGATGACTTCGCCCGGATAGAAGACCTCTTCAGCGCCTCTTTGAAGATGACATCGGCCGGATCGAAGACTTCTTCAGCGCCGCCTGGATGATGACTTCATCGGATGGAAGATTTCTTCAGCGCCGCTTGGAGGATTAACTTCTTCCGCTCCGGATGTCCTCTTCAGTTCCATCGGTGGCTCAGCTGAGTGAAGACGACTCAAGGTAGGATGATCTTCAGGGGATTAGTGTTAGGTTTTTGTAAGGGGGGGTTTGGGTTAGATTAGGGGTATGTGGGTGGTGGGTTTTAATGTTGGGGGGGGGTTGTATTTTTCTTTTACAGGCAAAAGAGCTGAACTTTTTGGGGCATGCCCCCACAAATGGCCATTTTAAGGGCTGGTAAGGTAAAAGAGCTTTGAAATTTATTTAATTTAGAATAGGGTAGGGATTTTTTTATTTTGGGGGGGTTTGTTATTTTATTAGGGGGCTTAGATTAGGTGTAAGTAGCTTAAAATTGTTGTAATATTTTTAACATGTTTGTAACTTAATTTTTTATTTTTTGTAACTTAGCTTTTTTTATTTTTTGTACTTTAGTTAGTTTATGTAATTGTATTTAATTGTAGTTATTTGTAGGTAGTTTATTTAGTTAATTTAATGATAGTGTAGTATTAGGTTTAATTGTAACTTAGGTTAGGATTTATTTTACAGGTAATTTTGTATTTCTTTTAGCTAGGTAGTTATTAAATAGTTAATAACTATTTAATAACTATTCTAACTAGCTAAAATAAATACAAAGTTACCTGTAAAATAAATATAAATCCTAAGATAGCTATAATATAATTATTAATTATATTGTAGCTATCTTAGGGATTATTTTACAGGTAAGTATTTATTTTTAAATAGGAATAATTTATTAAAGTATAGTGTAGTGTTAGGTGTAATTGTAACTTAGGTTAGGATTTATTTTACAGGTACATTTCTCTTTATTTTAGCTAGGTAAGCTATTAAATAGTTAATAACTATTTAATAGTTATTGTACATGGTTAAAATAAATTGAAAGTTACCTGTAAAATAAATATAAATCCTAAGATAGCTAGAATATAATTATTATTTATATTGTAGCTATATTAGGGTTTATTTTAAAAGGTAAGTATTTAGTTTTAAATAGGATTCATTTAGTTAATAAGAGTTAATTTATTTAGATTTATTTAATTAATATTTAAGTTAGGGGGGCGTTAGGGTTAGGGTTAGACTTAGGTTTAGGGGTTAATAATTTTATTACAGTGGCGGCGGCGTAGTGGGGGGCAGGATAGGGGTTAATAAATTTATTATAGGTGGCGACGGTGTAGGGGGGGCAGATTAGGGGTTAATAAATTTATTATAGGTGGCGACGGTGTAGGGGGGGCAGGATAGGGGTTAATACATTTAATATAGGTTGTGGCGGGTTCAGGGAGCGGCGGTTTAGGGGTTAATACATTTATTATAGTTGCGGTGGGCTCCGGGAGCGGCGGTTTAGGGGTTAATATGTATAGAGTAGCTTGCGGTGGGCTCCGGGAGCGGCGGTTTAGGGGGTAATAACTTTATTTAGTTGTGGCGGTGTAGGGGGGTCAGATTAGTGGTGTTTAGACTCGGGGTACATGTTAGGGTGTTAGGTGTAGACAGCTCCCATAGAAATCAATGGGATGTCTGTCAGCAGCGAACTTGTACTTTCGCTATGGTCAGACTCCCATTGATTCCTATGGGATCTGCCGCCTCCAGGGGTGGCGGATTGAAACCCAGGTACGCTGGGCCGTAAAAGTGCCGAGCGTACCTGCTAGTTTTTTGATAGCTAGCAAAAGTAGTGAGAATGTGCACTGGAGTGACGTAAGAATCGATCTGTGTCGGACTGAGTCCGGCGGATCGATGCTTACGTCACAAAATTCTACTTTTGCCGGTCTCGAGCCTTTGATAACTAAGGCGAATCAGCCTCGCCACAAATACGCTGCGGAATTCCAGCGTATTTGAGGTTGACGGCTTGATAACTAGGCCCCCTAATTTGCCACTCCGGACACCGCCGCCACCTACATTATACTTATGAACCCCTAATCTGCTGCTCCCAACATCGCCGACACCTACATTATATTATTAACCCCTAATCTTCCGCCCCGGACACCGCCGCCACCTACTTTATACTTATGAACCCCTAATCTGCTGCCCCCAACATCGCCGACACCTACATTATATTTATTAACCCCTAATCTGCTGCCCCCAATGTCGCTGCCACCTACCTACACTTATAAACCACTAATCTGCTGCCCGAACGTCACCACCACTATATTAAAGTTATTAACCCCTAAACCTAAGTCTAACCCTAACACCCCCTAACTTAAATATAATTTAAATAAATCTAAATAAAATAACTATCATTAACTACATTATTCCTATTAACAACTAAATACTTAACTATAAAATAAACCCTAAGCTAGCTACAATATAACTAATAGTTACATTGTAGCTAGCTTAGGGTTTATTTTTATTTTACAGGCAAGTTTGTATTTATTTTAACTAGGTAGAATAGTTATTAAATAGTTATTAACTATTTAATAACTACCTAGTTAAAATAAATACAAAAGTACCTGTAAAATAAAACCTAACCTAAGTTACAATTACACCTAACACTACACTATAATTAAATTAATTCCCTAAATTAAATAAAATTGTCTAAAGTACAAAAAAACCCCCCACTAATTTACAGGAAATAATAAAATAATTACAAGATTTTTAAACTAATTGCACCTAATCTAATCCCCCTAACAAAATAAAAAAGCCCCCCAAAAATAAAAAGCCCTACCCTACACTAAATTACAAATAGCCCTTAAAAGGGCCTTTTGCGGTGCATTGCCCCAAAGTAATAAGCTCTTTTACCTGTAAAAAAAATTACAAATACCCCCCCAACATTAAAACCCACCACCCACATAACCAACCCTACTCTAAAACCCACCAAATCCCCCCTTAAAAAAACCTAACACTAACCCCTTGAAGATCACCTTACCGGGAGACGTCTTCATACAACCGGGCAGAAGTGGTCCTCCAGACGGGCAGAAGTCTTCATCCAAGCCGGGCAGAAGTATTCATCTATCTTCATCCATGCGGCGCGGAGCGTGTCCATCTTCAAGACATCCGACGCGGAGCATAATCTTCATCCGACGGCTCTTCTGGAATGAAGGTTCCTTTAAATGACGTCATCCAAGATGGTGTCCCTTCAATTCCGATTGGCTGATAGAATTTTATCAGCCAATCAGAATTAATGTAGAAAAAATCCTATTGGCTGATGCAATCAGCCAATAGGATTGAGCTGGCATTCTATTGGCTGATTGGAACAGCCAATAGAATGCCAGCTCAATCCTATTGGCTGATTGGATCAGCCAAAAGGATTGAACTTCAATCCTATTGGCTGATCCAATCAGCCAATAGGATTTTTTATACCTTAATTCCGATTGGCTGATAGAATTTTATCAGTCAATCGGAATTGAAGGGACGCCATCTTGGATGACGTCACTTAAAGATACCTTCAATCCAGAAGAGCCGTCGGATGAAGAGGATGCTCTGCGTCGGATGTCTTGAAGATGGACCCGCTCCGCGCCGGATGGATGAAGATAGAAGATGCCGTCTGGATGAAGACTTCTGCCCGTCTGGAGGACCACTTCTGCCCGGCTTGGATGAAGACTTCTGTCCGTCTGGAGGACCACTTCTGCCCGGTTGGATGAAGACGTTTCCCGGTAAGGTGATCTTCAAGGGGTTAGTGTTAGGTTTTTTTAAGGGTGGATTGGGTGAGTTTTAGAGTAGGGTTGGTTGTGTGGGTGGTGGGTTTTAATTACAGGTAAAAGAGCTGGTTACTTTGGGGCAATGCCCCGCAAAAGGTCCTTTTAAGGGCTATTTGTAATTTAGTGTAGGGTAGGGCTTTTTTATTTTGGGGGGGGGCTTTTTATTTTGTTAGGGGGATTAGATTAGGTGTAATTAGTTTAAAAATCTTAATTATTTTATTATTTTCTGTAATTTAGTGTTTGGTTTTTTTGTACTTTAGATAATTTTATTTAATTTAGGGAATTAATTTAATTATAGTGTAGTGTTAGGTGTAATTGTAACTTAGGTTAGGTTTTATTTTACAGGTACTTTTGTATTTATTTTAACTAGGTAGTTATTAAATAGTTAATAACTATTTAGTAACTATTCTACCTAGTTAAAATAAATACAAACTTGCCTGTAAAATAAAAATAAACCATAAACTAGCTATAATGTAAAGTTTTAAATAGGAATAATGTAGTTAATGATAGTTATTTTATTTAGATTTATTTAAATTATATTTAAGTTAGTGGGGTGTTAGGGTTAGGGTTAGACTTAGATTTAGGGGTTAATAACTTTAATATAGTGGCAGCGACGTTGGGGGCGGCAGATTAGGGGTTAATAAAAGTAGGTAGGTGTCGGCGATGTTAGGGACGGCAGATTAGGGGTTTATAATATTTAACTAGTATTTGTGAGGCAGGAGTGCGGCGGTTTAGGGGTTAATATATTTATTATAGTGGCGCCGATGTCCAGTTTGGCAGCTTAGGGGTTACACTTTTTATTTTTGTGTTTGCGATGTGGGAGGGCCTTAGTTTAGGGGTTAATAGGTAGTTTATGGTGTTAGTGTACTTTTTAGCACTTTAGTTAAGAGTTTTATGCTACGGCGTTGTAGTGTAAAACTCTTAACCACTGACTTTTAAATGCGGTACCAGTCTTGACAGGAGACTCACTTTTTGTCAGACTCGTAATACCGCCGCTATGCAAGTCCCATTGAAAATATAGGATACGCAATTGACGTAAGTGGATTTGCGGTATTTCCGAGTCTGGCAAAAAAAGCGAGCGGTACACCAGTACCTGCAAGACTCATAATACCAGTGGGCATTAAAAAGCAGCGTTGGAACCGGCCAATGCTGCTTTTTAAGCCTAACGCACAACTCGTAATCTAGCCGCTAGATTTTTAAAAATTTTCGTAGTGTTAGTTTTTTTTTGTTGTTGTAATTTAGATTTTGTTATTTTTTTCGTAGTGTTAGGATTTTTTAAATTTGTAATTTAGATATTTTAATTGTAAGTTTTTTTATTTTATTAGAATAGTAAGGTTAGGTTAATTTATAGTTTAATGTTAGGTTTATTTTTATTTCACAGGTAAGTTTTTATTTATTTAAATAGAGTTATATTGTAATTTTAATTTAATGTTAGGGGGTGTTAGGTTTAGGGGTTAAAAGTTTAATTTAGTGTTTTGCAATGTGGGGGGCTGGCAGTTTAGGGGTTAATAGGTTTATTTAGTGGCAGAGATGTGGGAGACAAAGACGAAGATAGGTTCCAGCAAAAAATACTTTAAAAATGAATTGTATTGACAAAAGTTAAAATAGCCAAACATAGGCTGGAGGGTGCAACTGGACAAACGGTGTGTGAGCGTGACACCAGGGGCGAAACTACAGGGGGTGCAGAGGTCGCAGGTGCGACTGGGCCCCTGAGGGTGGGGGCCCAGCTTAAATTTTTTTTTTTTTTTAAATAAAAAACGTTAACATACCACTGCCTGCACTGATATCATGTGAATGTGACATGACTACAGGGGTTAGTGTTTCTGTTATACCCATTGGTGTTTATGTGTGTGTGTATGGTGTGTGTGTGTGTGTATGTATGTGACAGTGTGTGTATTTATGCATGTATGTATGTGTGTTTGTGTATGTTTGTGGAACCAGCAAATTACAGACCTTGTTACTACAGCATGGGGGGGGGGCAGGGCGTAAACAGTGTCACTGTACAGTACCACTATATATAGTATGGGGGGGGTGGACCATGTCACTGACTACTATGGTCACTTTATAAAGTACTGGGCGGGTAGGGTCAGGCCAGCCATCTCACTGGCAGATTACAGACTGTGTCACTAACTTACTATATACAGTACTGGGGGGTTAAATAGTGTCACTATATATATACAGTAATAGGGGGTCAGACCATCTCACAGACTGTGGGCACAGGGTACCTCCTTTTGCAGACATGTAATCTGATTCACATTTTTTTCTGTGTTAAATGTAAAAAAAAATAATAAAAAAAATGTAGTAAATTCACCATTTTTTGGAGGGGGGAGGGGTGGGGGGGGGCCCTTCTTAGATTCTTGCACCTGGGCCCTGTGGTTTCTAGTTACGCCTCTGCGTGACACCAATGGCTTACATGTTTCGGCAATCCACCGTAATCATAGCCCTAGGTGCGTGTCACAGTTGTGAATTGCTTAAAAACCTGAAGTTACTTTCTAATCGGTTAAAACCTAAAGTATAAAACACGCCCATCACAACAACCAAACATTGAATTAACCCCTTATACTAGTACATAGCTTAGGTTATACACAAAATATAGGACAATAGAAAGAGCTTCAAAGGGAATCTGGGATATACAAAGCAAATTTGATAGAGAATAAATGCATAGATACATTTATATACATACAGAAAAAAAAGAATAAATATGGAGATGTGGGAGGCCAGAGTTTTAGGGGTTAATAACTGTATTTAGTGGTGGCAATCTCGGGATGCGGTGGAATAGGGGTTATTAGCTTTTATTAGGCGATGTCAGGGGTGGCAGATTAGGGGTTAATAACTTTATGATAGTGGCAACGATGTCAGGGAGCAGCGGTATAGGGGTTATTAACTTTATGATAGTGGCGGCGATGTCAGGGAGCAGCGGTATAGGGGTTATTAACTTTATGATAGTGGCGGCGATGTCGGGGAGCAGCAGATTAGGGGTTAATAACTTTATGATAGTGGCAGCGATGTCAGGGAGCAGCAGAATAGGGGTTATTAACTTTATGATAGTGGCAGCGATGTCAGGGAGCAGCGGAATAGGGGTTATTAACTTTATGATAGTGGCAACGATGTCAGGGAGCAGCGGAATAGGGATTAATAACTTTATGATAGTGGCAACGATGTCAGGGAGCAGCGGAATAGGGGTTATTAACTTTATGATAGTGGCAACGATGTCAGGGAGCAGCGGAATAGGGGTTATTAACTTTATGATAGTGGCAACGATGTCAGGGAGCAGCGGAATAGGGGTTATTAACTTTATGATAGTGGCAACGATGTCAGGGAGCAGCGGAATAGGGGTTATTAACTTTATTATAGTGGCGGCGATGTTGGGAGCGGCAGATTAGGGGTTAATAACTTTATGATAGTGGCAGCGATGTCAGGGAGCAGCGGAATAGGGGTTATTAACTTTATGATAGTGGCAACGATGTCAGGGAGCAGCGGAATAGGGGTTATTAACTTTATGATAGTGGCGGCGATGTCGGGGAGCAGCAGAATAGGGATTATTAACTTTATGATAGTGGCAACGATGTCAGGGAGCAGTGGAATAGGGGTTATTAACTTTATTATAGTGGCAGCGATGTCAGGGAGCAGCGGAATAGGGGTTATTAACTTTATGATAGTGGCAACGATGTCAGGGAGCAGCGGAATAGGGATTAATAACTTTATGATAGTGGCAGCGATGTCAGGGAGCAGCGGAATAGGGGTTATTAACTTTATGATAGTGGCAACGATGTCAGGGAGCAGCGGAATAGGGGTTAATAACTTTATGATAGTGGCAGCGATGTCAGGGAGCAGCGGAATAGGGGTTATTAACTTTATGATAGTGGCGGCGATGTCGGGGAGCAGCAGAATAGGGGTTATTAACTTTATTATAGTGGCGGCGATGTTGGGAGCGGCAGATTAGGGGTTAATAACTTTATGATAGTGGCAACGATGTCAGGGAGCAGCGGAATAGGGGTTATTAACTTTATGATAGTGGCGGCGATGTCGGGGAGCAGCAGAATAGGGATTATTAACTTTATGATAGTGGCAACGATGTCAGGGAGCAGCGAAATAGGGATTAATAACTTTATGATAGTGGCGGCGATGTTGGGAGCGGCAGATTAGGGGTTAATAACTTTATTTTAGTGGCAGCGATGTCAGGGAGCAGCGGAATAGGGGTTATTAACTTTATGATAGTGGCGGCGATGTCGGGGAGCAGCGGAATAGGGATTAATAACTTTATTATAGTGGCAGCGATGTTGGGAGCGGCAGATTAGGGGTTAATAACTTTATGTAGGTGTCGGCGATGTCAGGGCAGCAGATTAGGGGTGTTTAGACTTGGGGTTTATGTTAGGGTGTTTAAAAATAACTTTTTTTCGCATAAACATCAATAGGGTTGCGTTACGGCGATCGCCATTCCGCACTTTAGATGTTAGGTTTATGTCCAACACTCTCTCCCAATTGATGTCTATGGGGGAAAGCGTGCACAAGCACGTATTCTCAGCCCTTGGCTTTTGTGTGGTATGGAGCTTATCGCCACCATATCGCATGCACAAGGCGACTTTTCAGAAACTTGCAATGGCAGCGCTATGGAGGGTGAAATAACACTTTTGTTGCGTTTGTTACACACCCTCTATAGCGCAAAACTCGTAATCTAGGTGAAGGTGTTTTGTGTCATTTTACAACATCTAGAAGAAGACAATGATCTTGTTATTGGCATAAATCTGCTTCTATAAACCCTGCATGCAACACATTAACACCCGACATATGAGCCCAGCACAGGGAATTAGACACAAAGGGGTCACTATCCTTTAGGTCAATTTGTCTAATGATTTGCTTTTTACAATATTCCTACTTTAACTTGAGAGGTTTTCCTAAAGGATTTTAATCGACCTCATACATAGTTGTGTTACTTTATCCTCTCCTTATTTACATCCAACCAAAACTGGATCAGCGAGAAGACATCAGCATGCAGGAGTCAAATCAGGAACTGGGATTGATGTCTATATTATTGTCATGAACTGATTTATACAGCGTACGTGAGATCCCCTTTTTAATTAACTGAGGGAGTTAATGCAGCAAGTTAAATACACACATTCACACATATAAACACATACGTACACACATGCACACACATACGTATACACATGCACACACATAGGTATACACATGCACACACATACGTATACACATGCACACACATACGTATACACATGCACACACATACGTACACACATGCACACACATACGTATACACATGCACACACATACGTATACACATGCACACACATACGTATACACATGCACACACATACGTATACACATGCACACACATACGTATACACATGCACACACATACGTATACACATGCACACACATACGTATACACATGCATACACATACGTATACACATGCACACACATACGTATACACATGCACACACATACGTATACACATGCACACACATACGTATACACATGCACACACATACGTATACACATGCACACACATACGTATACACATGCATACACATACGTATACACATGCACACACATACGTATACACATGCACACACATACGTATACACATGCACACCCATACGTATACACATGCACACACATACGTATACACATGCACACACATACGTACACACATGCACACACATACGTATACACATGCACACACATACGTATACACATGCATACACATACGTATACACATGCACACACATACGTACACACATGCACACACATACATACACACATGCACACACATACGTATACACATGCATACACATACGTATACACATGCACACACATACGTACACACATGCACACACATACGTATACACATGCACACACATACGTATACACATGCATACACATACGTATACACATGCACACACATACGTATACACATGCACACACATACGTACACACATGCACACACATACGTATACACATGCACACACATACGTATACACATGCATACACATACGTATACACATGCACACACATACGTACACACATGCACACACATACGTATACACATGCACACACATACGTACACACATGCACACACATACGTATACACATGCATACACATACGTATACACATGCACACACATACGTATACACATGCACACACATACATACACACATGCACACACATACGTATACACATGCACACACATACGTATACACATGCACACACATACGTACACACATGCACACACATACGTATACACATGCACACACATACGTATACACATGCATACACATACGTATACACATGCACACACATACGTATACACATGCACACACATACGTACACACATGCACACACATACGTATACACATGCACACACATACGTATACACATGCATACACATACGTATACACATGCACACACATACGTACACACATGCACACACATACGTATACACATGCACACACATACGTATACACATGCATACACATACGTATACACATGCACACACATACGTATACACATGCATACACATACGTATACACATGCATACACATACGTATACACATTCACACACATACGTATACACATGCATACACATACGTATACACATTCACACACGTACGTATACACATGCACACACATACGTATACACATGCACACACATACGTATACACATGCACACACATACGTATACACATGCACACACATACGTATACACATGCACACACATACGTATACACATGCACACACATACATATACACATGCACACACATACGTACACACATGCACACACATACGTATACACATGCACACACATACGTATACACATGCACACACATACGTATACACATGCACACACATACGTACACACATGCACACACATACGTACACACATGCACACACATACGTATACACATGCACACACATACGTACATACATGCACACACATACGTATACACATGCACACACATACGTATACACATGCACACACATACGTATACACATGCACACACATACGTATACACATGCACACACATACGTATACACATGCACACACATACGTATACACATGCACACACATACGTATACACATGCACACACATACGTATACACATGCACACACATACGTATACACATGCACACACATACGTATACACATGCACACACATACGTATACACATGCACACACATACGTATACACATGCACACACATACGTATACACATGCACACACATACGTATACACATGCACACACATACGTATACACATGCACACACATACGTATACACATGCACACACATACGTATACACATGCACACACATACGTATACACATGCACACACATACGTATACACATGCACACACATACGTATACACATGCACACACATACGTATACACATTCACACACATACGTATACACATGCACACACATACGTATACACATGCACACACATACGTATACACATGCACACACATACGTATACACATTCACACACATACGTATACACATGCACACACATACGTATACACATGCACACACATACGTATACACATGCACACACATACGTATACACATGCACACACATACGTATACACATGCATACACATACGTATACACATGCACACACATACGTATACACATTCACACACATACGTATACACATGCACACACATACGTATACACATGCACACACATACGTATACACATGCACACACATACGTATATACATGCACACACATACGTATACACATGCACACACATACGTATATACATGCACACACATACGTACACATATGTATACACATGCACACACATACGTATACACATGCACACACATACGTATATACATGCACACACATACGTATACACATGCACACACATACGTATACACATGCACACACATACGTATATACATGCACACACATACGTATACACATGCATACACATACGTATACACATGCATACACATACGTACACATATGTATACACATGCACACACATATGTATACACATTCACACACATACGTATACACATGCACACACATATGTATACACATTCACACACATACGTATACACATGCACACACATACGTATACACATGCATACACATACGTATACACATTCACACACATACGTATACACATGCACACACATACGTATACACATTCACACACATACGTATACACATGCACACACATACGTATACACATGCACACACATACGTATACACATGCACACACATACGTATATACATGCACACACATACGTATACACATGCACACACATACGTATACACATTCACACACATACGTATACACATTCACACACATACGTATACACATGCACACACATACGTATACACATGCATAC